>NW_027479016.1:0-226924 GCF_051014685.1 Ptiloglossa arizonensis
GAATACAACGGTATGTGTATTTTTTCCCTAGGCCATTCTGGTTAAGCGTTTGGAGCAGCAGAAGTGCGAAAAATTTGTTATCTTCTCAACTATTTCTTAGCTTCAAACTCCCATATCTCGCGAACGGATAGACCAGACCCAGAAATTCCTGCTGCGTCTGAAAGTAGAAACTCGCCCGATTACAACGGTATGTGTATTTTTTGCCTAGGCCAATCTGGTTAAGCGATTGGAGCAGCAGAAGTGCGAAAAATTTGTTGCCTTCTCAACCATTTCTTAGCTTCAAACTCCCATATCTCGCGAACGGATTGACCTAACCCAGAAATTCCTATTGCATTGAAAGTAGAAACTCGCCCGATTAAAACGGCCCGATTACAACACTAGGCCATTCTGGTTAAGCGATTGGAGCAGCAGAATTGCGAAAAATTTGTTGCCTTCTCAACCATTTCTTAGCTTCAAACTCCCATATCTCGCGAACGGATTGACCTGACCCAAAAATTCCTATTGCGTCTGAAAGTAGAAACTCGTCCGGTTCCAACGGTATGTGTATTTTCCCCCTAGGCCATTCTGGTTAAGCGACTGGAGCAGCAGAAGTGCAAAGAATTTGTTGTCTTGTCAACCATTTCTTAGCTTCAAAGTCCTATATCTCGCGAACGGATTTACCAAACCCAAAAATTCGGGCTGCGTCTGAAAGTAGAAACTCGCCCGATTACAACGGTATGTGTACTTTTCCCTAGGCCATTCTGGTTAAGCGTTTGGAGCAGCAGAAATGCGAAAAATTTGTTGTCTTCTCAACTATTTCTTAGCTTCAAACTCCCATATCTCGCAAACGGATTGATCTAACGCAATAGTTCCTGCTGCGTCTGAAAGCAGAAACTCGCCCGATTACAACGGTATGTTTATTTTGTCCCTAGGCCATTCTCGTTAAGCGTTTGGAGCAGCAGAACTGCGAAAAATTTGTTGCCTTTTCAACCATTTCTTAGCTTCAAACTTCCATATCTCGCGAACGGATAGACCAGATCCAGAAATTCCTGCTGCGTCTGAAAGTAGAAACTCGCCCGATTACAACGGTATGTGTATTTTTTCCCTAGGCCAATCTGGTTAAGCGATTGGAGCAGCAGAATTGCGAAAAATTTGTTGCCTTCTCAACCATTTCTTAGCTTCAAACTCCCATATCTCGCGAACGGATTGACCTAACCCAAAGATTCCTATTGCATCTGAAAGTAGAAACTCGCCCCTTTACAACGGTATGTGTATTTTTTCCATAGGCCAATCTGGTTAAGAGATTGGAGCAGCAGAAGTGCGAAAAATTTGTTGCCTTCTCAATCATTTCTCAGCTTCAAACTCCGACATGTCGCGAACGGATTGATAAAACCCAAAAATTCCTGCTGCGTCTGAAAGGAGAAACTCGCCCGATTACAACGGTATGTGTATTTTTTCCCTAGGCCAATCTGGTTAAGCTATTGGAGCAGCAGAAGTGAGAAAAATTTGTTGCCTTCTCAACCATTTCTTAGCTTCAAACTCCCATATCTCGCGAACGGATAGACCAGACCCAGAAATTCCTGCTGCGTCTGAAAGTAGAAACTCGCCCGATTACAACGGTATGTGTATTTTTTGCCTAGGCCAATCTGGTTAAGCGATTGGAGCAGCAGAAGTGCGAAAAATTTGTTGCCTTCTCAACCATTTCTTAGCTTCAAACTCCCATATCTCGCGAACGGATTGACCTAACCCAGAAATTCCTATTGCATTGAAAGTAGAAACTCGCCCGATTAAAACGGCCCGATTACAACACTAGGCCATTCTGGTTAAGCGATTGGAGCAGCAGAATTGCGAAAAATTTGTTGCCTTCTCAACCATTTCTTAGCTTCAAACTCCCATATCTCGCGAACGGATTGACCTGACCCAAAAATTCCTATTGCGTCTGAAAGTAGAAACTCGTCCGGTTCCAACGGTATGTGTATTTTCCCCCTAGGCCATTCTGGTTAAGCGACTGGAGCAGCAGAATTGCGAAAAATTTGTTGCCTTCTCAACAATTTCTTAGCTTCAAACTCCCATATCTCGCGAACGGATTGACCTAACCCAAAGATTCCTATTGCATCTGAAAGTAGAAACTCGCCCCTTTACAACGGTATGTGTATTTTTTCCATAGGCCAATCTGGTTAAGAGATTGGAGCAGCAGAAGTGCGAAAAATTTGTTGCCTTCTCAATCATTTCTCAGCTTCAAACTCCGACATGTCGCGAACGGATTGATAAAACCCAAAAATTCCTGCTGCGTCTGAAAGGAGAAACTCGCCCGATTACAACGGTATGTGTATTTTTTCCCTAGGCCAATCTGGTTAAGCTATTGGAGCAGCAGAAGTGAGAAAAATTTGTTGCCTTCTCAACCATTTCTTAGCTTCAAACTCCCATATCTCGCGAACGGATAGACCAGACCCAGAAATTCCTGCTGCGTCTGAAAGTAGAAACTCGCCCGATTACAACGGTATGTGTATTTTTTGCCTAGGCCAATCTGGTTAAGCGATTGGAGCAGCAGAAGTGCGAAAAATTTGTTGCCTTCTCAACCATTTCTTAGCTTCAAACTCCCATATCTCGCGAACGGATTGACCTGACCCAAAAATTCCTATTGCGTCTGAAAGTAGAAACTCGTCCGGTTCCAACGGTATGTGTATTTTCCCCCTAGGCCATTCTGGTTAAGCGACTGGAGCAGCAGAAGTGCAAAGAATTTGTTGTCTTGTCAACCATTTCTTAGCTTCAAAGTCCTATATCTCGCGAACGGATTTACCAAACCCAAAAATTCGGGCTGCGTCTGAAAGTAGAAACTCGCCCGATTACAACGGTATGTGTACTTTTCCCTAGGCCATTCTGGTTAAGCGTTTGGAGCAGCAGAAATGCGAAAAATTTGTTGTCTTCTCAACTATTTCTTAGCTTCAAACTCCCATATCTCGCAAACGGATTGATCTAACGCAATAGTTCCTGCTGCGTCTGAAAGCAGAAACTCGCCCGATTACAACGGTATGTTTATTTTGTCCCTAGGCCATTCTCGTTAAGCGTTTGGAGGAGCAGAACTGCGAAAGATTTGTTGCCTTTTCAACCATTTCTTAGCTTCAAACTTCCATATCTCGCGAACGGATAGACCAGATCCAGAAATTCCTGCTGCGTCTGAAAGTAGAAACTCGCCCGATTACAACGGTATGTGTATTTTTTCCCTAGGCCAATCTGGTTAAGCGATTGGAGCAGCAGAATTGCGAAAAATTTGTTGCCTTCTCAACCATTTCTTAGCTTCAAACTCCCATATCTCGCGAACGGATTGACCTAACCCAAAGATTCCTATTGCATCTGAAAGTAGAAACTCGCCCCTTTACAACGGTATGTGTATTTTTTCCATAGGCCGATCTGGTTAAGAGATTGGAGCAGCAGAAGTGCGAAAAATTTGTTGCCTTCTCAATCATTTCTCAGCTTCAAACTCCCACATCTCGCGAACGGATTGATAAAACCCAAAAATTCCTGCTGCGTCTGAAAGTAGAAACTCGCCCGTTTACAACGGTATATGTATTTTTTCCCTAGGCCAATCTGGTTAAGAGATTGGAGCAGCAGAAGTGCGAAAAATTTGTTGCCTTCTCAATCATTTCTCAGCTTCAAACTCCCACATCTCGCGAACGGATTGATAAAACCCAGAAATTCCTGCTGCGTCTGAAAGTAGAAACACGCCCGATTACAACGGTATGTGTATTTTTTCCCTAGGCCAATCTTGTTAAGCGATTGGAGCAGCAGTAGTGCGAAAAATATGTTGCCTTCTCAACTATTTCTTGGCTTCAATGTCCCACATCTCGCGAACGGATAGACCAGACCCAGAAATTCCTGCTGCGTCTGAATGTAGAAACTCGCCCGATTACAACGGTATGTGTATTTTTACCCTAGGCCAATCTGGTTTAGCGATTGGAGCAGCAGAAGTGCGAAAAATTTGTTGTCTTCTCAACCATTTCTTAGCTTCAAACTCCCATATCTCGCGAACGGATTGACCTAACCCAAAAATTCCTATTGCTTCTGAAAGTAGAAACTCGTCCGGTTGCAACGGTTTGTGTATTTTTTCCCTAGGCCATTCTGGTTAAGCGTTTGGAGCAGCAGAAGTGCGAAAAATTTGTTATCTTCTCAACTATTTCTTAGCTTCAAACTCCCATATCTCGCGAACAGATTGACAAAACCCAGAAATTCCTACTGCGTCTGAAAGTAGAAACTTGCCCGATTACAACGGTATGTGTATTTTTTCCCTAGGCCAATCTGGTTAAGCGATTGGAGCAGTAGAATTGAGTAAAACTTGTTGCCTTCTCAACCATTTCTTAGCTTCAAACTCCCATATCTCGCGAACGGATGGACCAGACCCAGAAATTCCTGCTGCGTCTGAAAGTAGAAACTCGTCCGGTTGCAACGGTATGTTTTTTTTTCCCCTAGGCCATTCTGTTTAAGCGTTTGGAGCAGCAGAAGTGCGAAAAATTTGTTGTCTTCTCAACTATTTCTTAGCTTCAAACTCCCATATCTCGCGAACGGATTGACCTAACCCAAAAATTCCTATTGCATCTGAAAGTAGAAACTCGCCCGAATACAACGGTATGTGTATTTTTTCCCTAGGCCATTCTGGTTAAGCGTTTGGAGCAGCAGAAGTGCGAAAAATTTGTTATCTTCTCAACTATTTCTTAGCTTCAAACTCCCATATCTCGCGAACGGATAGACCAGACCCAGAAATTCCTGCTGCGTCTGAAAGTAGAAACTCGCCCGATTACAACGGTATGTGTATTTTTTGCCTAGGCCAATCTGGTTAAGCGATTGGAGCAGCAGAAGTGCGAAAAATTTGTTGCCTTCTCAACCATTTCTTAGCTTCAAACTCCCATATCTCGCGAACGGATTGACCTAACCCAGAAATTCCTATTGCATTGAAAGTAGAAACTCGCCCGATTAAAACGGCCCGATTACAACACTAGGCCATTCTGGTTAAGCGATTGGAGCAGCAGAATTGCGAAAAATTTGTTGCCTTCTCAACCATTTCTTAGCTTCTAACTCCCATATCTCGCGAACGGATTGACCTGACCCAAAAATTCCTATTGCGTCTGAAAGTAGAAACTCGTCCGGTTCCAACGGTATGTGTATTTTCCCCCTAGGCCATTCTGGTTAAGCGACTGGAGCAGCAGAAGTGCAAAGAATTTGTTGTCTTGTCAACCATTTCTTAGCTTCAAAGTCCTATATCTCGCGAACGGATTTACCAAACCCAAAAATTCGGGCTGCGTCTGAAAGTAGAAACTCGCCCGATTACAACGGTATGTGTACTTTTCCCTAGGCCATTCTGGTTAAGCGTTTGGAGCAGCAGAAATGCGAAAAATTTGTTGTCTTCTCAACTATTTCTTAGCTTCAAACTCCCATATCTCGCAAACGGATTGATCTAACGCAATAGTTCCTGCTGCGTCTGAAAGCAGAAACTCGCCCGATTACAACGGTATATTTATTTTGTCCCTAGGCCATTCTGGTTAAGCGTTTGGAGCAGCAGAACTGCGAAAAATTTGTTGCCTTTTCAACCATTTCTTAGCTTCAAACTTCCATATCTCGCGAACGGATAGACCAGATCCAGAAATTCCTGCTGCGTCTGAAAGTAGAAACTCGCCCGATTACAACGGTATGTGTATTTTTTCCCTAGGCCAATCTGGTTAAGCGATTGGAGCAGCAGAATTGCGAAAAATTTGTTGCCTTCTCAACCATTTCTTAGCTTCAAACTCCCATATCTCGCGAACGGATTGACCTAACCCAAAGATTCCTATTGCATCTGAAAGTAGAAACTCGCCCCTTTACAACGGTATGTGTATTTTTTCCATAGGCCAATCTGGTTAAGAGATTGGAGCAGCAGAAGTGCCAAAAATTTGTTGCCTTCTCAATCATCTCTCAGCTTCAAACTCCGACATGTCGCGAACGGATTGATAAAACCCAAAAATTCCTGCTGCGTCTGAAAGTAGAAACTCGCCCGATTACAACGGTATGTGTATTTTTTCCCTAGGCCATTCTCGTTAAGCGTTTGGAGCAGCAGAACTGCGAAAAATTTGTTGCCTTTTCAACCATTTCTTAGCTTCAAACTTCCATATCTCGCGAACGGATAGACCAGATCCAGAAATTCCTGCTGCGTCCGAAAGTAGAAACTCGCCCGATTACAACGGTATGTGTATTTTTTCCCTAGGCCAATCTGGTTAAGCGATTGGAGCAGCAGAATTGCGAAAAATTTGTTGCCTTCTCAACCATTTCTTAGCTTCAAACTCCCATATCTCGCGAACGGATTGACCTAACCCAAAGATTCCTATTGCATCTGAAAGTAGAAACTCGCCCCTTTACAACGGTATGTGTATTTTTTCCATAGGCCAATCTGGTTAAGAGATTGGAGCAGCAGAAGTGCGAAAAATTTGTTGCCTTCTCAATCATTTCTCAGCTTCAAACTCCGACATGTCGCGAACGGATTGATAAAACCCAAAAATTCCTGCTGCGTCTGAAAGTAGAAACTCGCCCGATTACAACGGTATGTGTATTTTTTCCCTAGGCCAATCTGGTTAAGCTATTGGAGCAGCAGAAGTGAGAAAAATTTGTTGCCTTCTCAACCATTTCTTAGCTTCAAACTCCCATATCTCGCGAACGGATAGACCAGACCCAGAAATTCCTGCTGCGTCTGAAAGTAGAAACTCGCCCGATTACAACGGTATGTGTATTTTTTCCCTAGGCCAATCTGGTTAAGCTATTGGAGCAGCAGAAGTGAGAAAAATTTGTTGCCTTCTCAACCATTTCTTAGCTTCAAACTCCCATATCTCGCGAACGGATTGACCTGACCCAAAAATTCCTATTGCGTCTGAAAGTAGAAACTCGTCCGGTTCCAACGGTATGTGTATTTTCCCCCTAGGCCATTCTGGTTAAGCGACTGGAGCAGCAGAAGTGCAAAGAATTTGTTGTCTTGTCAACCATTTCTTAGCTTCAAAGTCCTATATCTCGCGAACGGATTTACCAAACCCAAAAATTCGGGCTGCGTCTGAAAGTAGAAACTCGCCCGATTACAACGGTATGTGTACTTTTCCCTAGGCCATTCTGGTTAAGCGTTTGGAGCAGCAGAAATGCGAAAAATTTGTTGTCTTCTCAACTATTTCTTAGCTTCAAACTCCCATATCTCGCAAACGGATTGATCTAACGCAATAGTTCCTGCTGCGTCTGAAAGCAGAAACTCGCCCGATTACAACGGTATGTTTATTTTGTCCCTAGGCCATTCTCGTTAAGCGTTTGGAGCAGCAGAACTGCGAAAAATTTGTTGCCTTTTCAACCATTTCTTAGCTTCAAACTTCCATATCTCGCGAACGGATAGACCAGATCCAGAAATTCCTTCTGCGTCTGAAAGTAGAAACTCGCCCGATTACAACGGTATGTGTATTTTTTCCCTAGGCCAATCTGGTTAAGCGATTGGAGCAGCAAATTGCGAAAAATTTGTTGCCTTCTCAACCATTTCTTAGCTTCAAACTCCCATATCTCGCGAACGGATTGACCTAACCCAAAGATTCCTATTGCATCTGAAAGTAGAAACTCGCCCCTTTACAACGGTATGTGTATTTTTTCCATAGGCCAATCTGGTTAAGAGATTGGAGCAGCAGAAGTGCGAAAAATTTGTTGCCTTCTCAATCATTTCTCAGCTTCAAACTCCCACATCTCGCGAACGGATTGATAAAACCCAAAAATTCCTGCTGCGTCTGAAAGTAGAAACTCGCCCGTTTACAACGGTATATGTATTTTTTCCCTAGGCCAATCTGGTTAAGCGATTGGAGCAGCAGAAGTGCGAAAAATTTGTTGCCTTCTCAACCATTTCTTAGCTTCAAACTCCCATATCTCGCGAACGGATTGACCTAACCCAAAAATTCCTATTGCATCTGAAAGTAGAAACTCGCCCGATTACAACGGTATGTGTATTTTGTCCCTAGGCCATTCTGGTTAAGCGTTTGGAGCAGCAGAATTGCGAAAAATTTGGTGCCTTTTCAACCATTTCTTAGCTTCAAACTCCCATATCTCGCGAACGGATAGACCAGACCCAGAAATTCCTGCTGCGTCTGAAAGTAGAAACTCGCCCGATTACAACGGTATGTTTATTTTGTCCCTAGGCCAATCTGGTTAAGCGATTGGAGCAGCAGAAGTGCGAAAAATTTGTTGCCTTCTCAACCATTTCTTAGCTTCAAACTCCCATATCTCGCGAACGGATTGACCTAACCCAAAAATTCCTATTGCATCTGAAAGTAGAAACCCGCCCGAATACAACGGTATGTTTATTTCTTCCCTAGACCATTCTGGTTAAGCGTTTGGAGCAGCAGAATTGCGAAATATTTGTTGCCTTCTCAACTATTTCTTGGCTTCAAACTCCCATATCTCGCGAACGGATAGACCAGACCCAGAAATTCCTGCTGCGTCTGAAAGTAGAAACTCGATCGATTACAACGGTATGTGTATTTTCCCCCTAGGCCATTCTGTTTAAGCGTTTGGAGCAGCAGAAGTGCAAAAAATTTGTTGTCTTCTCAACTATTTCTTGGCTTCAATGTCCCATGTCTGTCGAACGGATAGACCAGACCCAGAAATTCCTGCTGCGTCTGAAAGTAGAAACACGCCCGATTACAACGGTATGTGTATTTTTTCCCTAGGCCAATCTTGTTAAGCGATTGGAGCAGCAGTAGTGCGAAAAATATGTTGCCTTCTCAACTATTTCTTGGCTTCAATGTCCCACATCTCGCGAACGGATAGACCAGACCCAGAAATTCCTGCTGCGTCTGAATGTAGAAACTCGCCCGATTACAACGGTATGTGTATTTTTACCCTAGGCCAATCTGGTTTAGCGATTGGAGCAGCAGAAGTGCGAAAAATTTGTTGTCTTCTCAACCATTTCTTAGCTTCAAACTCCCATATCTCGCGAACGGATTGACCTAACCCAAAAATTCCTATTGCGTCTGAAAGTAGAAACTCGTCCGGTTGCAACGGTTTGTGTATTTTTTCCCTAGGCCATTCTGGTTAAGCGTTTGGAGCAGCAGAAGTGCGAAAAATTTGTTATCTTCTCAACTATTTCTTAGCTTCAAACTCCCATATCTCGCGAACAGATTGACAAAACCCAGAAATTCCTACTGCGTCTGAAAGTAGAAACTTGCCCGATTACAACGGTATGTGTATTTTTTCCCTAGGCCAATCTGGTTAAGCGATTGGAGCAGTAGAATTGAGTAAAACTTGTTGCCTTCTCAACCATTTCTTAGCTTCAAACTCCCATATCTCGCGAACGGATGGACCAGACCCAGAAATTCCTGCTGCGTCTGAAAGTAGAAACTCGTCCGGTTGCAAAGGTATGTTTTTTTTTTCCCTAGGCCATTCTGTTTAAGCGTTTGGAGCAGCAGAAGTGCGAAAAATTTGTTGTCTTCTCAACTATTTCTTAGCTTCAAACTCCCATATCTCGCGAACGGATTGACCTAACCCAAAAATTCCTATTGCATCTGAAAGTAGAAACTCGCCCGAATACAACGGTATGTGTATTTTTTCCCTAGGCCATTCTGGTTAAGCGTTTGGAGCAGCAGAAGTGCGAAAAATTTGTTATCTTCTCAACTATTTCTTAGCTTCAAACTCCCATATCTCGCGAACGGATAGACCAGACCCAGAAATTCCTGCTGCGTCTGAAAGTAGAAACTCGCCCGATTACAACGGTATGTGTATTTTTTGCCTAGGCCAATCTGGTTAAGCGATTGGAGCAGCAGAAGTGCGAAAAATTTGTTGCCTTCTCAACCATTTCTTAGCTTCAAACTCCCATATCTCGCGAACGGATTGACCTAACCCAGAAATTCCTATTGCATTGAAAGTAGAAACTCGCCCGATTAAAACGGCCCGATTACAACACTAGGCCATTCTGGTTAAGCGATTGGAGCAGCAGAATTGCGAAAAATTTGTTGCCTTCTCAACCATTTCTTAGCTTCAAACTCCCATATCTCGCGAACGGATTGACCTGACCCAAAAATTCCTATTGCGTCTGAAAGTAGAAACTCGTCCGGTTCCAACGGTATGTGTATTTTCCCCCTAGGCCATTCTGGTTAAGCGACTGGAGCAGCAGAAGTGCAAAGAATTTGTTGTCTTGTCAACCATTTCTTAGCTTCAAAGTCCTATATCTCGCGAACGGATTTACCAAACCGAAAATTCGGGCTGCGTCTGAAAGTAGAAACTCGCCCGATTACAACGGTATGTGTACTTTTCCCTAGGCCATTCTGGTTAAGCGTTTGGAGCAGCAGAAATGCGAAAAATTTGTTGTCTTCTCAACTATTTCTTAGCTTCAAACTCCCATATCTCGCAAACGGATTGATCTAACGCAATAGTTCCTGCTGCGTCTGAAAGCAGAAACTCGCCCGATTACAACGGTATGTTTATTTTGTCCCTAGGCCATTCTCGTTAAGCGTTTGGAGCAGCAGAACTGCGAAAAATTTGTTGCCTTTTCAACCATTTCTTAGCTTCAAACTTCCATATCTCGCGAACGGATAGACCAGATCCAGAAATTCCTGCTGCGTCTGAAAGTAGAAACTCGCCCGATTACAACGGTATGTGTATTTTTTCCCTAGGCCAATCTGGTTAAGCGATTGGAGCAGCAGAATTGCGAAAAATTTGTTGCCTTCTCAACCATTTCTTAGCTTCAAACTCCCATATCTCGCGAACGGATTGACCTAACCCAAAGATTCCTATTGCATCTGAAAGTAGAAACTCGCCCCTTTACAACGGTATGTGTATTTTTTCCATAGGCCAATCTGGTTAAGAGATTGGAGCAGCAGAAGTGCGAAAAATTTGTTGCCTTCTCAATCATTTCTCAGCTTCAAACTCCGACATGTCGCGAACGGATTGATAAAACCCAGAAATTCCTGCTGCGTCTGAAAGGAGAAACTCGCCCGATTACAACGGTATGTGTATTTTTTCCCTAGGCCAATCTGGTTAAGCTATTGGAGCAGCAGAAGTGAGAAAAATTTGTTGCCTTCTCAACCATTTCTTAGCTTCAAACTCCCATATCTCGCGAACGGATAGACCAGACCCAGAAATTCCTGCTGCGTCTGAAAGTAGAAACTCGCCCGATTACAACGGTATGTGTATTTTTTGCCTAGGCCAATCTGGTTAAGCGATTGGAGCAGCAGAAGTGCGAAAAATTTGTTGCCTTCTCAACCATTTCTTAGCTTCAAACTCCCATATCTCGCGAACGGATTGACCTAACCCAGAAATTCCTATTGCATTGAAAGTAGAAACTCGCCCGAATAAAACGGCCCGATTACAACACTAGGCCATTCTGGTTAAGCGATTGGAGCAGCAGAATTGCGAAAAATTTGTTGCCTTCTAAACCATTTCTTAGCTTCAAACTCCCATATCTCGCGAACGGATTGACCTGACCCAAAAATTCCTATTGCGTCTGAAAGTAGAAACTCGTCCGGTTCCAACGGTATGTGTATTTTCCCCCTAGGCCATTCTGGTTAAGCGACTGGAGCAGCAGAATTGCGAAAAATTTGTTGCCTTCTCAACAATTTCTTAGCTTCAAACTCCCATATCTCGCGAACGGATTGACCTAACCCAAAGATTCCTATTGCATCTGAAAGTAGAAACTCGCCCCTTTACAACGGTATGTGTATTTTTTCCATAGGCCAATCTGGTTAAGAGATTGGAGCAGCAGAAGTGCGAAAAATTTGTTGCCTTCTCAATCATTTCTCAGCTTCAAACTCCGACATGTCGCGAACGGATTGATAAAACCCAAAAATTCCTGCTGCGTCTGAAAGGAGAAACTCGCCCGATTACAACGGTATGTGTATTTTTTCCCTAGGCCAATCTGGTTAAGCTATTGGAGCAGCAGAAGTGAGAAAAATTTGTTGCCTTCTCAACCATTTCTTAGCTTCAAACTCCCATATCTCGCGAACGGATAGACCAGACCCAGAAATTCCTGCTGCGTCTGAAAGTAGAAACTCGCCCGATTACAACGGTATGTGTATTTTTTGCCTAGGCCAATCTGGTTAAGCGATTGGAGCAGCAGAAGTGCGAAAAATTTGTTGCCTTCTCAACCATTTCTTAGCTTCAAACTCCCATATCTCGCGAACGGATTGACCTGACCCAAAAATTCCTATTGCGTCTGAAAGTAGAAACTCGTCCGGTTCCAACGGTATGTGTATTTTCCCCCTAGGCCATTCTGGTTAAGCGACTGGAGCAGCAGAAGTGCAAAGAATTTGTTGTCTTGTCAACCATTTCTTAGCTTCAAAGTCCTATATCTCGCGAACGGATTTACCAAACCCAAAAATTCGGGCTGCGTCTGAAAGTAGAAACTCGCCCGATTACAACGGTATGTGTACTTTTCCCTAGGCCATTCTGGTTAAGCGTTTGGAGCAGCAGAAATGCGAAAAATTTGTTGTCTTCTCAACTATTTCTTAGCTTCAAACTCCCATATCTCGCAAACGGATTGATCTAACGCAATAGTTCCTGCTGCGTCTGAAAGCAGAAACTCGCCCGATTACAACGGTATGTTTATTTTGTCCCTAGGCCATTCTCGTTAAGCGTTTGGAGGAGCAGAACTGCGAAAGATTTGTTGCCTTTTCAACCATTTCTTAGCTTCAAACTTCCATATCTCGCGAACGGATAGACCAGATCCAGAAATTCCTGCTGCGTCTGAAAGTAGAAACTCGCCCGATTACAACGGTATGTGTATTTTTTCCCTAGGCCAATCTGGTTAAGCGATTGGAGCAGCAGAATTGCGAAAAATTTGTTGCCTTCTCAACCATTTCTTAGCTTCAAACTCCCATATCTCGCGAACGGATTGACCTAACCCAAAGATTCCTATTGCATCTGAAAGTAGAAACTCGCCCCTTTACAACGGTATGTGTATTTTTTCCATAGGCCGATCTGGTTAAGAGATTGGAGCAGCAGAAGTGCGAAAAATTTGTTGCCTTCTCAATCATTTCTCAGCTTCAAACTCCCACATCTCGCGAACGGATTGATAAAACCCAAAAATTCCTGCTGCGTCTGAAAGTAGAAACTCGCCCGTTTACAACGGTATATGTATTTTTTCCCTAGGCCAATCTGGTTAAGCGATTGGAGCAGCAGAATTGCGAAAAATTTGTTGCCTTCTCAACCATTTCTTAGCTTCAAACTCCCATATCTCGCGAACGGATTGACCTAACCCAAAAATTCCTATTGCATCTGAAAGTAGAAACCCGCCCGAATACAACGGTATGTTTATTTCTTCCCTAGACCATTCTGGTTAAGCGTTTGGAGCAGCAGAAGTGCAAAAAATTTGTTGTCTTCTCAACTATTTCTTGGCTTCAATGTCCCATGTCTGTCGAACGGATAGACCAGACCCAGAAATTCCTGCTGCGTCTGAAAGTAGAAACACGCCCGATTACAACGGTATGTGTATTTTTTCCCTAGGCCAATCTTGTTAAGCGATTGGAGCAGCAGTAGTGCGAAAAATATGTTGCCTTCTCAACTATTTCTTGGCTTCAATGTCCCACATCTCGCGAACGGATAGACCAGACCCAGAAATTCCTGCTGCGTCTGAATGTAGAAACTCGCCCGATTACAACGGTATGTGTATTTTTACCCTAGGCCAATCTGGTTTAGCGATTGGAGCAGCAGAAGTGCGAAAAATTTGTTGTCTTCTCAACCATTTCTTAGCTTCAAACTCCCATATCTCGCGAACGGATTGACCTAACCCAAAAATTCCTATTGCGTCTGAAAGTAGAAACTCGTCCGGTTGCAACGGTTTGTGTATTTTTTCCCTAGGCCATTCTGGTTAAGCGTTTGGAGCAGCAGAAGTGCGAAAAATTTGTTATCTTCTCAACTATTTCTTAGCTTCAAACTCCCATATCTCGCGAACAGATTGACAAAACCCAGAAATTCCTACTGCGTCTGAAAGTAGAAACTTGCCCGATTACAACGGTATGTGTATTTTTTCCCTAGGCCAATCTGGTTAAGCGATTGGAGCAGTAGAATTGAGTAAAACTTGTTGCCTTCTCAACCATTTCTTAGCTTCAAACTCCCATATCTCGCGAACGGATGGACCAGACCCAGAAATTCCTGCTGCGTCTGAAAGTAGAAACTCGTCCGGTTGCAACGGTATGTTTTTTTTTTCCCTAGGCCATTCTGTTTAAGCGTTTGGAGCAGCAGAAGTGCGAAAAATTTGTTGTCTTCTCAACTATTTCTTAGCTTCAAACTCCCATATCTCGCGAACGGATTGACCTAACCCAAAAATTCCTATTGCATCTGAAAGTAGAAACTCGCCCGAATACAACGGTATGTGTATTTTTTCCCTAGGCCATTCTGGTTAAGCGTTTGGAGCAGCAGAAGTGCGAAAAATTTGTTATCTTCTCAACTATTTCTTAGCTTCAAACTCCCATATCTCGCGAACGGATAGACCAGACCCAGAAATTCCTGCTGCGTCTGAAAGTAGAAACTCGCCCGATTACAACGGTATGTGTATTTTTTGCCTAGGCCAATCTGGTTAAGCGATTGGAGCAGCAGAAGTGCGAAAAATTTGTTGCCTTCTCAACCATTTCTTAGCTTCAAACTCCCATATCTCGCGAACGGATTGACCTAACCCAGAAATTCCTATTGCATTGAAAGTAGAAACTCGCCCGATTAAAACGGCCCGATTACAACACTAGGCCATTCTGGTTAAGCGATTGGAGCAGCAGAATTGCGAAAAATTTGTTGCCTTCTCAACCATTTCTTAGCTTCAAACTCCCATATCTCGCGAACGGATTGACCTGACCCAGAAATTCCTATTGCATTGAAAGTAGAAACTCGCCCGATTAAAACGGCCCGATTACAACACTAGGCCATTCTGGTTAAGCGATTGGAGCAGCAGAATTGCGAAAAATTTGTTGCCTTCTCAACCATTTCTTAGCTTCAAATTCCCATATCTCGCGAACGGATTGACCTGACCCAAAAATTCCTATTGCGTCTGAAAGTAGAAACTCGTCCGGTTCCAACGGTATGTGTATTTTCCCCCTAGGCCATTCTGGTTAAGCGACTGGAGCAGCAGAAGTGCAAAGAATTTGTTGTCTTGTCAACCATTTCTTAGCTTCAAAGTCCTATATCTCGCGAACGGATTTACCAAACCCAAAAATTCGGGCTGCGTCTGAAAGTAGAAACTCGCCCGATTACAACGGTATGTGTACTTTTCCCTAGGCCATTCTGGTTAAGCGTTTGGAGCAGCAGAAATGCGAAAAATTTGTTGTCTTCTCAACTATTTCTTAGCTTCAAACTCCCATATCTCGCAAACGGATTGATCTAACGCAATA
The DNA here is from genome assembly GCF_051014685.1 of Ptiloglossa arizonensis. Taxonomy (NCBI): domain Eukaryota; kingdom Metazoa; phylum Arthropoda; class Insecta; order Hymenoptera; family Colletidae; genus Ptiloglossa; species Ptiloglossa arizonensis. The sequence goes on from NW_027479016.1 coordinate 15,330, forward strand.
GTTCCTGCTGCGTCTGAAAGCAGAAACTCGCCCGATTACAACGGTATGTTTATTTTGTCCCTAGGCCATTCTCGTTAAGCGTTTGGAGCAGCAGAACTGCGAAAAATTTGTTGCCTTTTCAACCATTTCTTAGCTTCAAACTTCCATATCTCGCGAACGGATAGACCAGATCCAGAAATTCCTGCTGCGTCTGAAAGTAGAAACTCGCCCGATTACAACGGTATGTGTATTTTTTCCCTAGGCCAATCTGGTTAAGCGATTGGAGCAGCAGAATTGCGAAAAATTTGTTGCCTTCTCAACCATTTCTTAGCTTCAAACTCCCATATCTCGCGAACGGATTGACCTAACCCAAAGATTCCTATTGCATCTGAAAGTAGAAACTCGCCCCTTTACAACGGTATGTGTATTTTTTCCATAGGCCAATCTGGTTAAGAGATTGGAGCAGCAGAAGTGCGAAAAATTTGTTGCCTTCTCAATCATTTCTCAGCTTCAAACTCCCACATCTCGCGAACGGATTGATAAAACCCAAAAATTCCTGCTGCGTCTGAAAGTAGAAACTCGCCCGTTTACAACGGTATATGTATTTTTTCCCTAGGCCAATTTGGTTAAGCGATTGGAGCAGCAGAAGTGCGAAAAATTTGTTGCCTTCTCAACCATTTCTTAGCTTCAAACTCCCATATCTCGCGAACGGATTGACCTAACCCAAAAATTCCTATTGCATCTGAAAGTAGAAACTCGCCCGATTACAACGGTATGTGTATTTTTTCCATAGGCCAATCTGGTTAAGAGATTGGAGCAGCAGAATTGCGAAAAATTTGTTGCCTTCTCAACCATTTCTTAGCTTCAAACTCCCATATCTCGCGAACGGATTGACCTAACCCAAAGATTCCTATTGCATCTGAAAGTAGCAACTCGCCCCTTTACAACGGTATGTGTATTTTGTCCCTAGGCCATTCTGGTTAAGCGTTTGGAGCAGCAGAATTGCGAAAAATTTGGTGCCTTTTCAACCATTTCTTAGCTTCAAACTCCCATATCTCGCGAACGGATAGACCAGACCCAGAAATTCCTGCTGCGTCTGAAAGTAGAAACTCGCCCGATTACAACGGTATGTTTATTTTGTCCCTAGGCCAATCTGGTTAAGCGATTGGAGCAGCAGAAGTGCGAAAAATTTGTTGCCTTCTCAACCATTTCTTAGCTTCAAACTCCCATATCTCGCGAACGGATTGACCTAACCCAAAAATTCCTATTGCATCTGAAAGTAGAAACCCGCCCGAATACAACGGTATGTTTATTTCTTCCCTAGACCATTCTGGTTAAGCGTTTGGAGCAGCAGAATTGCGAAATATTTGTTGCCTTCTCAACTATTTCTTGGCTTCAAACTCCCATATCTCGCGAACGGATAGACCAGACCCAGAAATTCCTGCTGCGTCTGAAAGTAGAAACTCGATCGATTACAACGGTATGTGTATTTTCCCCCTAGGCCATTCTGTTTAAGCGTTTGGAGCAGCAGAATTGCAAAAAATTTGTTGTCTTCTCAACTATTTCTTGGCTTCAATGTCCCATGTCTGTCGAACGGATAGACCAGACCCAGAAATTCCTGCTGCGTCTGAAAGTAGAAACACGCCCGATTACAACGGTATGTGTATTTTTTCCCTAGGCCAATCTTGTTAAGCGATTGGAGCAGCAGTAGTGCGAAAAATATGTTGCCTTCTCAACTATTTCTTGGCTTCAATGTCCCACATCTCGCGAACGGATAGACCAGACCCAGAAATTCCTGCTGCGTCTGAATGTAGAAACTCGCCCGATTACAACGGTATGTGTATTTTTACCCTAGGCCAATCTGGTTTAGCGATTGGAGCAGCAGAAGTGCGAAAAATTTGTTGTCTTCTCAACCATTTCTTAGCTTCAAACTCCCATATCTCGCGAACGGATTGACCTAACCCAAAAATTCCTATTGCGTCTGAAAGTAGAAACTCGTCCAGTTGCAACGGTTTGTGTATTTTTTCCCTAGGCCATTCTGGTTAAGCGTTTGGAGCAGCAGAAGTGCGAAAAATTTGTTATCTTCTCAACTATTTCTTAGCTTCAAACTCCCATATCTCGCGAACAGATTGACAAAACCCAGAAATTCCTACTGCGTCTGAAAGTAGAAACTTGCCCGATTACAACGGTATGTGTATTTTTTCCCTAGGCCAATCTGGTTAAGCGATTGGAGCAGTAGAATTGAGTAAAACTTGTTGCCTTCTCAACCATTTCTTAGCTTCAAACTCCCATATCTCGCGAACGGATGGACCAGACCCAGAAATTCCTGCTGCGTCTGAAAGTAGAAACTCGTCCGGTTGCAACGGTATGTTTTTTTTTTCCCTAGGCCATTCTGTTTAAGCGTTTGGAGCAGCAGAAGTGCGAAAAATTTGTTGTCTTCTCAACTATTTCTTAGCTTCAAACTCCCATATCTCGCGAACGGATTGACCTAACCCAAAAATTCCTATTGCATCTGAAAGTAGAAACTCGCCCGAATACAACGGTATGTGTATTTTTTCCCTAGGCCATTCTGGTTAAGCGTTTGGAGCAGCAGAAGTGCGAAAAATTTGTTATCTTCTCAACTATTTCTTAGCTTCAAACTCCCATATCTCGCGAACGGATTGACCTAACCCAAAAATTCCTATTGCATCTGAAAGTAGAAACTCGCCCGAATACAACGGTATGTGTATTTTTTCCCTAGACCATTCTGGTTAAGCGTTTGGAGCAGCAGAAGTGCGAAAAATTTGTTATCTTCTCAACTATTTATTAGCTTCAAACTCCCATATATCGCGAACAGATTGACAAAACCCAGAAATTCCTACTGCGTCTGAAAGTGGAAACTTGCCCGATTACAACGGTATGTGTATTTCTTCCCTAGGCCAATCTGGTTAAGCGATTGGAGCAGTAGAAGTGAGTAAAACTTGTTGCCTTCTCAACCATTTCTTAGCTTCAAACTCCCATATCTCGCGAACGGATTGACCAGACCCAGAAATTCCTGCTGCGTCTGAAAGTAGAAACTCGCCCGATTACAACGGTATGTGTATTTTTACCATAGGCCAATCTGGTTAAGCGATTGGAGCAGCAGAAGTGCGAAAAATTTGTTGTCTTCTCAACCATTTCTTAGCTTCAAACTCCCATATCTCGCGAACGGATTGACCTAACCCAAAAGTTCCTATTGCGTCTGAAAGTAGAAACTCGTCCGGTTGCAACGGTTTGTGTATTTTTTCCCTAGGCCATTCTGGTTAAGCGTTTGGAGCCGCAGAAGTGCGAAATATTTGTTGCCTTCTCAACTGTTTCTTGGCTTCAAACTCCCATATCTCGCCAACAGATTGACCTAACCCAAAAATTCCTGCAGCGTGTGAAAGTAGAAACTCCCCCGATTACAATGGTATGTGTATTTTGTCCCTAGGCCATTCTGGTTAAGCGTTTGGAGCAGCAGAATTGCGAAAAATTTGTTGCCTTTTCAACCATTTCTTAGCTTCAAACTCCCATATCTCGCGAACGGATAGACCAGACCCAGAAATTCCTGCTGCGTCTGAAAGTAGAAACTCGCCCGATTACAACGGTATGTTTATTTCTTCCCTAGACCATTCTGGTTAAGCGTTTGGAGCAGCAGAAGTGCGAAAAATTTGTTGCCTTCTCAACTATTTCTTGGCTTGAAACTTCCATATGTCGCGAACAGATTGACCTAACCCAAAAATTCCTGCAGCGTCTGAAAGTAGAAACTCGCCCGATTACAACGGTATGTGTATTTTTTCTATAGGCCATTTTGGTTAAGCGTTTGGAGCAGCAGTATTGCGAAAAATTTGTTGTCTTCTCAACCATTTCTTAGCTTCAAACACCCATATTTCGCGAACGGATTGACCTAACCCAAAGATTCCTATTGGATCTTAAAGTAGAAGCTCGCCCCATTACAACGGTATGTGTATTTTTTCCATAGGCCAATCTGGTTAAGAGATTGGAACAGCAGAAGTGCGAAAAATTTGTTGCCTTCTCAATCATTTCTCAGCTTCAAACTCCGACATGTCGCGAACGGATTGATAAAACCCAAAAATTCCTGCTGCGTCTGAAAGTAGAGACTCGCCCGATTACAACGGTATGTGTATTTTTTCCCTAGGCCAATCTGGTTAAGCTATTGGAGCAGCAGAAGTGAGAAAAATTTGTTGCCTTCTCAACCATTTCTTAGCTTCAAACTCCCATATCTCGCGAACGGATAGACCAGACCCAGAAATTCCTGCTGCGTCTGAAAGTAGAAACTCGCCCGATTACAACGGTATGTGTATTTTTTGCCTAGGCCAATCTGGTTAAGCGATTGGAGCAGCAGAAGTGCGAGAAATTTGTTGCCTTCTCAACCATTTCTTAGCTTCAAACTCCCATATCTCGCGAACGGATTGACCTAACCCAGAAATTCCTATTGCATTGAAAGTAGAAACTCGCCCGATTAAAACGGCCCGATTACAACACTAGGCCATTCTGGTTAAGCGATTGGAGCAGCAGAATTGCGAAAAATTTGTTGCCTTCTCAACCATTTCTTAGTTTCAAACTCCCATATCTCGCGAACGGATTGACCTGACCCAAAAATTCCTATTGCGTCTGAAAGTAGAAACTCGTCCGGTTCCAACGGTATGTGTATTTTCCCCCTAGGCCATTCTGGTTAAGCGACTGGAGCAGCAGAAGTGCAAAGAATTTGTTGTCTTGTCAACCATTTCTTAGCTTCAAAGTCCTATATCTCGCGAACGGATTTACCAAACCCAAAAATTCGGGCTGCGTCTGAAAGTAGAAACTCGCCCGATTACAACGGTATGTGTACTTTTCCCTAGGCCATTCTGGTTAAGCGTTTGGAGCAGCAGAAATGCGAAAAATTTGTTGTCTTCTCAACTATTTCATAGCTTCAGACTCCCATATCTCGCAAACGGATTGATCTAACGCAATAGTTCCTGCTGCGTCTGAAAGCAGAAACTCGCCCGATTACAACGGTATGTTTATTTTGTCCCTAGGCCATTCTCGTTAAGCGTTTGGAGCAGCAGAACTGCGAAAAATTTGTTGCCTTTTCAACCATTTCTTAGCTTCAAACTTCCATATCTCGCGAACGGATAGACCAGATCCAGAAATTCCTGCTGCGTCTGAAAGTAGAAACTCGCCCGATTACAACGGTATGTGTATTTTTTCCCTAGGCCAATCTGGTTAAGCGATTGGAGCAGCAGAATTGCGAAAAATTTGTTGCCTTCTCAACCATTTCTTAGCTTCAAACTCCCATATCTCGCGAACGGATTGACCTAACCCAAAAATTCCTATTGCGTCTGAAAGTAGAAACTCGTCCGGTTGCAACGGTTTGTGTATTTTTTCCCTAGGCCATTCTGGTTAAGCGTTTGGAGCAGCAGAAGTGCGAAAAATTTGTTATTTTCTCAACTATTTCTTAGCTTCAAACTCCCATATCTCGCGAACAGATTGACAAAACCCAGAAATTCCTACTGCGTCTGAAAGTAGAAACTTGCCCGATTACAACGGTATGTGTATTTTTTCCCTAGGCCAATCTGGTTAAGCGATTGGAGCAGTAGAATTGAGTAAAACTTGTTGCCTTCTCAACCATTTCTTAGCTTCAAACTCCCATATCTCGCGAACGGATTGACCAGACCCAGAAATTCCTGCTGCGTCTGAAAGTAGAAACTCGTCCGGTTGCAACGGTATGTTTTTTTTTTCCCTAGGCCATTCTGTTTAAGCGTTTGGAGCAGCAGAAGTGCGAAAAATTTGTTGTCTTCTCAACTATTTCTTAGCTTCAAACTCCCATATCTCGCGAACGGATTGACCTAACCCAAAAATTCCTATTGCATCTGAAAGTAGAAACTCGCCCGAATACAACGGTATGTGTATTTTTTCCCTAGGCCATTCTGGTTAAGCGTTTGGAGCAGCAGAAGTGCGAAAAATTTGTTATCTTCTCAACTATTTCTTAGCTTCAAACTCCCATATCTCGCGAACAGATTGACAAAACCCAGAAATTCGTACTGCGTCTGAAAGTAGAAACTCGTCCGGTTGCAGCGGTATGTTTTTTTTTTCCCTAGGCCATTCTGTTTAAGCGTTTGGAGCAGCAGAAGTGCGAAAAATTTGTTGTCTTCTCAACCATTTCTTAGCTTCAAACTCCCATGTCTCGCGAACGGATTGACCTAACCCAAAAATTCCTATTGCATCTGAAAGTAGAAACTCGCCCGAATACAACGGTATGTGTATTTTTTCCCTAGACCATTCTGGTTAAGCGTTTGGAGCAGCAGAAGTGCGAAAAATTTGTTATCTTCTCAACTATTTATTAGCTTCAAACTCCCATATATCGCGAACAGATTGACAAAACCCAGAAATTCCTACTGCGTCTGAAAGTGGAAACTTGCCCGATTACAACGGTATGTGTATTTCTTCCCTAGGCCAATCTGGTTAAGCGATTGGAGCAGTAGAAGTGAGTAAAACTTGTTGCCTTCTCAACAATTTCTTAGCTTCAAACTCCCATATCCCGCGAACGGATTGACCAGACCCAGAAATTCCTGCTGCGTCTGAAAGTAGAAACTCGCCCGATTACAACGGTATGTGTATTTTTACCCTAGGCCAATCTGGTTAAGCGATTGGAGCAGCAGAAGTGCGAAAAATTTGTTGTCTTCTCAACCATTTCTTAGCTTCAAACTCCCATATCTCGCGAACGGATTGACCTAACCCAAAAGTTCCTATTGCGTCTGAAAGTAGAAACTCGTCCGGTTGCAACGGTTTGTGTATTTTTTCCCTAGGCCATTCTGGTTAAGCGTTTGGAGCCGCAGAAGTGCGAAATATTTGTTGCCTTCTCAACTGTTTCTTGGCTTCAAACTCCCATATCTCGCCAACAGATTGACCTAACCCAAAAATTCCTGCAGCGTGTGAAAGTAGAAACTCCCCCGATTACAACGGTGTGTGTATTTTGTCCCTAGGCCATTCTGGTTAAGCGTTTGGAGCAGCAGAATTGCGAAAAATTTGTTGCCTTTTCAACCATTTCTTAGCTTCAAACTCCCATATCTCGCGAACGGATAGACCAGACCCAGAAATTCCTGCTGCGTCTGAAAGTAGAAACTCGCCCGATTTCAACGGTATGTTTATTTCTTCCCTAGACCATTCTGGTTAAGCGTTTGGAGCAGCAGAAGTGCGAAAAATTTGTTGCCTTCTCAACTATTTCTTGGCTTGAAACTTCCATATCTCGCGAACAGATTGACCTAACCCAAAAATTCCTGCAGCGTCTGAAAGTAGAAACTCGCCCGATTACAACGGTATGTGTATTTTTTCTATAGGCCATTTTGGTTAAGCGTTTGGAGCAGCAGTATTGCGAAAAATTTGTTGTCTTCTCAACCATTTCTTAGCTTCAAACACCCATATTTCGCGAACGGATTGACCTAACCCAAAGATTCCTATTGGATCTTAAAGTAGAAACTCGCCCCATTACAACGGTATGTGTATTTTTTCCATAGGCCAATCTGGTTAAGAGATTGGAGCAGCAGAAGTGCGAAAAATTTGTTGCCTTCTCAATCATTTCTCAGCTTCAAACTCCGACATGTCGCGAACGGATTGATAAAACCCAAAAATTCCTGCTGCGTCTGAAAGTAGAAACTCGCCCGATTACAACGGTATGTGTATTTTTTCCCTAGGCCAATCTGGTTAAGCTATTGGAGCAGCAGAAGTGAGAAAAATTTGTTGCCTTCTCAACCATTTCTTAGCTTCAAACTCCCATATCTCGCGAACGGATAGACCAGACCCAGAAATTCCTGCTGCGTCTGAAAGTAGAAACTCGCCCGATTACAACGGTATGTGTATTTTTTGCCTAGGCCAATCTGGTTAAGCGATTGGAGCAGCAGAAGTGCGAAAAATTTGTTGCCTTCTCAACCATTTCTTAGCTTCAAACTCCCATATCTCGCGAACGGATTGACCTAACCCAGAAATTCCTATTGCATTGAAAGTAGAAACTCGCCCGATTAAAACGGCCCGATTACAACACTAGGCCATTCTGGTTAAGCGATTGGAGCAGCAGAATTGCGAAAAATTTGTTGCCTTCTCAACCATTTCTTAGCTTCAAACTCCCATATCTCGCGAACGGATTGACCTGACCCAAAAATTCCTATTGCGTCTGAAAGTAGAAACTCGTCCGGTTCCAACGGTATGTGTATTTTCCCCCTAGGCCATTCTGGTTAAGCGACTGGAGCAGCAGAAGTGCAAAGAATTTGTTGTCTTGTCAACCATTTCTTAGCTTCAAAGTCCCATATCTCGCGAACGGATTTACCAAACCCAAAAATTCGGGCTGCGTCTGAAAGTAGAAACTCGCCCGATTACAACGGTATGTGTACTTTTCCCTAGGCCATTCTGGTTAAGCGTTTGGAGCAGCAGAAATGCGAAAAATTTGTTGTCTTCTCAACTATTTCTTAGCTTCAAACTCCCATATCTCGCAAACGGATTGATCTAACGCAATAGTTCCTGCTGCGTCTGAAAGCAGAAACTCGCCCGATTACAACGGTATGTTTATTTTGTCCCTAGGCCATTCTCGTTAAGCGTTTGGAGCAGCAGAACTGCGAAAAATTTGTTGCCTTTTCAACCATTTCTTAGCTTCAAACTTCCATATCTCGCGAACGGATAGACCAGATCCAGAAATTCCTGCTGCGTCTGAAAGTAGAAACTCGCCCGATTACAACGGTATGTGTATTTTTTCCCTAGGCCAATCTGGTTAAGCGATTGGAGCAGCAGAATTGCGAAAAATTTGTTGCCTTCTCAACCATTTCTTAGCTTCAAACTCCCATATCTCGCGAACGGATTGACCTAACCCAAAGATTCCTATTGCATCTGAAAGTAGAAACTCGCCCCTTTACAACGGTATGTGTATTTTTTCCATAGGCCAATCTGGTTAAGAGATTGGAGCAGCAGAAGTGCGAAAAATTTGTTGCCTTCTCAATCATTTCTCAGCTTCAAACTCCCACATCTCGCGAACGGATTGATAAAACCCAAAAACTCCTGCTGCGTCTGAAAGTAGAAACTCGCCCGTTTACAACGGTATATGTATTTTTTCCCTAGGCCAATCTGGTTAAGCGATTGGAGCAGCAGAAGTGCGAAAAATTTGTTGCCTTCTCAACCATTTCTTAGCTTCAAACTCCCATATCTCGCGAACGGATTGACCTAACCCAAAAATTCCTATTGCATCTGAAAGTAGAAACTCGCCCGATTACAACGGTATGTGTATTTTGTCCCTAGGCCATTCTGGTTAAGCGTTTGGAGCAGCAGAATTGCGAAAAATTTGGTGCCTTTTCAACCATTTCTTAGCTTCAAACTCCCATATCTCGCGAACGGATAGACCAGACCCAGAAATTCCTGCTGCGTCTGAAAGTAGAAACTCGCCCGATTACAACGGTATGTTTATTTTGTCCCTAGGCCAATCTGGTTAAGCGATTGGAGCAGCAGAAGTGCGAAAAATTTGTTGTCTTCTCAACCATTTCTTAGCTTCAAACTCCCAAATCTCGCGAACGGATTGACCTAACCCAAAAATTCCTATTGCGTCTGAAAGTAGAAACTCGTCCGGTTGCAACGGTTTGTGTATTTTTTCCCTAGGGCATTCTGGTTAAGCGTTTGGAGCAGCAGAATTGCGAAAAATTTGTTGCCTTTTCAACCATTTCTTAGCTTCAAACTCCCATATCTCGCGAACGGATAGACCAGATCCAGAAATTCCTGCTGCGTCTGAAAGTAGAAACTCGCCAGATTACAACGGTATGTGTATTTTTTCCCTAGGCCAATCTGGATAAGCAATTGGAGCAGCAGAAGTGAGTAAAACTTGTTGCCTTCTCAACCATTTCTTAGCTTCAATCTCCCATATCTCGCGAACGGATGGACCAGACCCAGAAATTCCTGCTGCGTCTGAAAGTAGAAACTCGTCCGGTTGCAACGGTATGTCTTTTTTTTCCCTAGGCCATTCTGTTTAAGCGTTTGGAGCAGCAGAAGTGCGAAAAATTTGTTGTCTTCTCAACTATTTCTCGGCTTCAATGTCCCATATCTCGCGAACGGATAGACCAGACCCAGAAATTCCTGCTGCGTCTGAATGTAGAAACTCGCCCGATTACAACGGTATGTGTATTTTTACCCTAGGCCAATCTGGTTAAGCGATTGGAGCAGCAGAAGTGCGAAAAATTTGTTGTCTTCTCAACCATTTCTTAGCTTCAAACTCCCATATCTCGCGAACGGATTGACCTAACCCAAAAATTCCTATTGCGTCTGAAAGTAGAAACTCGTCCGGTTGCAACGGTTTGTGTATTTTTTCCCTAGGCCATTCTGGTTAAGCGTTTGGAGCCGCAGAAGTGCGAAATATTTGTTGCCTTCTCAACTATTTCTTGGCTTCAAACTCCCATATCTCGCCAACAGATTGACCTAACCCAAAAATTCCTGCAGCGTCTGAAAGTAGAAACTCGCCCGATTACAACGGCATGTGTATTTTGTCCCTAGGCCATTCTGGTTAAGCGTTTGGAGCCGCAGAAGTGCGAAATATTTGTTGCCTTTTCAACCATTTCTTAGCTTCAAACTCCCATATCTCGCGAACGGATAGACCAGACCCAGAAATTCCTGCTGCGTCTGAAAGTAGAAACTCGCCCGATTACAACGGTATGTTTATTTCTTCCCTAGACCATGCTGGTTAAGCGTTTGGAGCAGCAGAAGTGCGAAAAATTTGTTGCCTTCTCAACTATTTCTTGGCTTGAAACTTCCATATCTCGCGAACAGATTGACCTAACACAAAAATTCCTGCAGCGTCTGAAAGTAGAAACTCGCCCGATTACAACGGTATGTGTATTTTTTCTCTAGGCCATTTTGGTTAAGCGTTTGGAGCAGCTGTATTGCGAAAAATTTGTTGTCTTCTCAACCATTTCTTAGCTTCAAACACCCATATTTCGCGAACGGATTGACCTAACCCAAAGATTCCTATTGCATCTTAAAGTAGAAACTCGCCCCATTACAACGGTATGTGTATTTTTTCCATAGGCCAATCTGGTTAAGAGATTGGAGCAGCAGAAGTGCGAAAAATTTGTTGCCTTCTCAATCATTTCTCAGGTTCAAACTCCGACATCTCGCGAACGGATTGATAAAACCCAAAAATTCCTGCTGCGTCTGAAAGTAGAAACTCGCCCGATTACAACGGTATGTGTATTTTTTCCCTAGGCCAATCTGGTTAAGCTATTGGAGCAGCAGAAGTGAGAAAAATTTGTTGCCTTCTCAACCATTTCTTAGCTTCAAACTCCCATATCTCGCGAACGGATAGACCAGACCCAGAAATTCCTGCTGCGTCTGAAAGTAGAAACTCGTCCGGTTCCAACGGTATGTGTATTTTCCCCCTAGGCCATTCTGGTTAAGCGACTGGAGCAGCAGAAGTGCAAAGAATTTGTTGTCTTGTCAACCATTTCTTAGCTTCAAAGTCCCATATCTCGCGAACGGATTTACCAAACCCAAAAATTCGGGCTGCGTCTGAAAGTAGAAACTCGCCCGATTACAACGGTATGTGTACTTTTCCCTAGGCCATTCTGGTTAAGCGTTTGGAGCAGCAGAAATGCGAAAAATTTGTTGTCTTCTCAACTATTTCTTAGCTTCAAACTCGCATATCTCGCAAACGGATTGACCTAACGCAATAGTACCTGCTGCGTCTGAAAGTAGAAACTCGCCCGATTACAACGGTATGTTTATTTTGTCCCTAGGCCATTCTCGTTAAGCGTTTGGAGCAGCAGAACTGCGAAAAATTTGTTGCCTTTTCAACCATTTCTTAGCTTCAAACTACCATATCTCGCGAACGGATAGACCAGATCCAGAAATTCCTGCTGCGTCTGAAAGTAGAAACTCGCCCGATTACAACGGTATGTGTATTTTTTCCCTAGGCCAATCTGGTTAAGCGATTGGAGCAGCAGAATTGCGAAAAATTTGTTGCCTTCTCAACCATTTCTTAGCTTCAAACTCCCATATCTCGCGAACGGATTGACCTAACCCAAAGATTCCTATTGCATCTGAAAGTAGAAACTCGCCCCTTTACAACGGTATGTGTATTTTGTCCCTAGGCCATTCTGGTTAAGCGTTTGGAGCAGCAGAATTGCGAAAAAATTGGTGCCTTTTCAACCATTTCTCAGCTTCAAACTCCCATATCTCGCGAACGGATAGACCAGACCCAGAAATTCCTGCTGCGTCTGAAAGTAGAAACTCGCCCGATTACAACGGTATGTTTATTTTGTCCCTAGGCCAATCTGGTTAAGCGATTGGAGCAGCAGAATTGCGAAAAATTTGTTGTCTTCTCAACCATTTCTTAGCTTCAAACTCCCAAATCTCGCGAACGGATTGACCTAACCCAAAAATTCCTATTGCGTCTGAAAGTAGAAACTCGTCCGGTTGCAACGGTTTGTGTATTTTTTCCCTAGGGCATTCTGGTTAAGCGTTTGGAGCAGCAGAATTGCGAAAAATTTGTTGCCTTTTCAACCATTTCTTAGCTTCAAACTCCCATATCTCGCGAACGGATAGACCAGATCCAGAAATTCCTGCTGCGTCTGAAAGTAGAAACTCGCCCGATTACAACGGTATGTTTATTTCTTCCCTAGACCATGCTGGTTAAGCGTTTGGAGCAGCAGAAGTGCGAAAAATTTGTTGCCTTCTCAACTATTTCTTGGCTTGAAACTTCCATATCTCGCGAACAGATTGACCTAACACAAAAATTCCTGCAGCGTCTGAAAGTAGAAACTCGCCCGATTACAACGGTATGTGTATTTTTTCTCTAGGCCATTTTGGTTAAGCGTTTGGAGCAGCAGTATTGCGAAAAATTTGTTGTCTTCTCAACCATTTCTTAGCTTCAAACACCCATATTTCGCGAACGGATTGACCTAACCCAAAGATTCCTATTGCATCTTAAAGTAGAAACTCGCCCCGTTACAACGGTATGTGTATTTTTTCCATAGGCCAATCTGGTTAAGAGATTGGAGCAGCAGAAGTGCGAAAAATTTGTTGCCTTCTCAATCATTTCTCAGGTTCAAACTCCGACATCTCGCGAACGGATTGATAAAACCCAAAAATTCCTGCTGCGTCTGAAAGTAGAAACTCGCCCGATTACAACGGTATGTGTATTTTTTCCCTAGGCCAATCTGGTTAAGCTATTGGAGCAGCAGAAGTGAGAAAAATTTGTTGCCTTCTCAACCATTTCTTAGCTTCAAACTCCCATATCTCGCGAACGGATAGACCAGACCCAGAAATTCCTGCTGCGTCTGAAAGTAGAAACTCGCCCGATTACAACGGTATGTGTATTTTTTGCCTAGGCCAATCTGGTTAAGCGATTGGAGCAGCAGAAGTGCGAAAAATTTGTTGCCTTCTCAACCATTTCTTAGCTTCAAACTCCCATATCTCGCGAACGGATTGACCTAACCCAGAAATTCCTATTGCATTGAAAGTAGAAACTCGCCCGATTAAAACGGCCCGATTACAACACTAGGCCATTCTGGTTAAGCGATTGGAGCAGCAGAATTGCGAAAAATTTGTTGCCTTCTCAACCATTTCTTAGCTTCAAACTCCCATATCTCGCGAACGGATTGACCTGACCCAAAAATTCCTATTGCGTCTGAAAGTAGAAACTCGTCCGGTTCCAACGGTACGTGTATTTTCCCCCTAGGCCATTCTGGTTAAGCGACTGGAGCAGCAGAAGTGCAAAGAATTTGTTGTCTTGTCAACCATTTCTTAGCTTCAAAGTCCCATATCTCGCGAACGGATTTACCAAACCCAAAAATTCGGGCTGCGTCTGAAAGTAGAAACTCGCCCGATTACAACGGTATGTGTACTTTTCCCTAGGCCATTCTGGTTAAGCGTTTGGAGCAGCAGAAATGCGAAAAATTTGTTGTCTTCTCAACTATTTCTTAGCTTCAAACTCGCATATCTCGCAAACGGATTGACCTAACGCAATAGTACCTGCTGCGTCTGAAAGTAGAAACTCGCCCGATTACAACGGTATGTTTATTTTGTCCCTAGGCCATTCTCGTTAAGCGTTTGGAGCAGCAGAACTGCGAAAAATTTGTTGCCTTTTCAACCATTTCTTAGCTTCAAACTACCATATCTCGCGAACGGATAGACCAGATCCAGAAATTCCTGCTGCGTCTGAAAGTAGAAACTCGCCCGATTACAACGGTATGTGTATTTTTTCCCTAGGCCAATCTGGTTAAGCGATTGGAGCAGCAGAATTGCGAAAAATTTGTTGCCTTCTCAACCATTTCTTAGCTTCAAACTCCCATATCTCGCGAACGGATTGACCTAACCCAAAGATTCCTATTGCATCTGAAAGTAGAAACTCGCCCCTTTACAACGGTATGTGTATTTTTTCCATAGGCCTATCTGGTTAAGAGATTGGAGCAGCAGAAGTGCGAAAAATTTGTTGCCTTCTCAATCATTTCTCAGCTTCAAACTCCCACATCTCGCGAACGGATTGATAAAACCCAAAAATTCCTGCTGCGTCTGAAAGTAGAAACTCGCCCGTTTACAACGGTATATGTATTTTTTCCCTAGGCCAATCTGGTTAAGCGATTGGAGCAGCAGAAGTGCGAAAAATTTGTTGTCTTCTCAACCATTTCTTAGCTTCAAACTCCCATATCTCGCGAACGGATTGACCTAACCCAAAAATTCCTATTGCGTCTGAAAGTAGAAACTCGTCCGGTTGCAACGGTTTGTGTATTTTTTCCCTAGGCCATTCTGGTTAAGCGTTTGGAGCCGCAGAAGTGCGAAATATTTGTTGCCTTCTCAACTATTTCTTGGCTTCAAACTCCCATATCTCGCCAACAGATTGACCTAACCCAAAAATTCCTGCAGCGTCTGAAAGTAGAAACTCGCCCGATTACAACGGCATGTGTATTTTGTCCCTAGGCCATTCTGGTTAAGCGTTTGGAGCAGCAGAATTGCGAAAAATTTGTTGCCTTTTCAACCATTTCTTAGCTTCAAACTCCCATATCTCGCGAACGGATAGACCAGACCCAGAAATTCCTGCTGCGTCTGAAAGTAGAAACTCGCCCGATTACAACGGTATGTTTATTTCTTCCCTAGACCATGCTGGTTAAGCGTTTGGAGCAGCAGAAGTGCGAAAAATTTGTTGCCTTCTCAACTATTTCTTGGCTTGAAACTTCCATATCTCGCGAACAGATTGACCTAACACAAAAATTCCTGCAGCGTCTGAAAGTAGAAACTCGCCCGATTACAACGGTATGTGTATTTTTTCTCTAGGCCATTTTGGTTAAGCGTTTGGAGCAGCAGTATTGCGAAAAATTTGTTGTCTTCTCAACCATTTCTTAGCTTCAAACACCCATATTTCGCGAACGGATTGACCTAACCCAAAGATTCCTATTGCATCTTAAAGTAGAAACTCGCCCCATTACAACGGTATGTGTATTTTTTCCATAGGCCAATCTGGTTAAGAGATTGGAGCAGCAGAAGTGCGAAAAATTTGTTGCCTTCTCAATCATTTCTCAGGTTCAAACTCCGACATCTCGCGAACGGATTGATAAAACCCAAAAATTCCTGCTGCGTCTGAAAGTAGAAACTCGCCCGATTACAACGGTATGTGTATTTTTTCCCTAGGCCAATCTGGTTAAGCTATTGGAGCAGCAGAAGTGAGAAAAATTTGTTGCCTTCTCAACCATTTCTTAGCTTCAAACTCCCATATCTCGCGAACAGATAGACCAGACCCAGAAATTCCTGCTGCGTCTGAAAGTAGAAACTCGCCCGATTACAACGGTATGTGTATTTTTTGCCTAGGCCAATCTGGTTAAGCGATTGGAGCAGCAGAAGTGCGAAAAATTTGTTGCCTTCTCAACCATTTCTTAGCTTCAAACTCCCATATCTCGCGAACGGATTGACCTAACCCAGAAATTCCTATTGCATTGAAAGTAGAAACTCGCCCGATTAAAACGGCCCGATTACAACACTAGGCCATTCTGGTTAAGCGATTGGAGCAGCAGAATTGCGAAAAATTTGTTGCCTTCTCAACCATTTCTTAGCTTCAAACTCCCATATCTCGCGAACGGATTGACCTGACCCAAAAATTCCTATTGCGTCTGAAAGTAGAAACTCGTCCGGTTCCAACGGTATGTGTATTTTCCCCCTAGGCCATTCTGGTTAAGCGACTGGAGCAGCAGAAGTGCAAAGAATTTGTTGTCTTGTCAACCATTTCTTAGCTTCAAAGTCCCATATCTCGCGAACGGATTTACCAAACCCAAAAATTCGGGCTGCGTCTGAAAGTAGAAACTCGCCCGATTACAACGGTATGTGTACTTTTCCCTAGGCCATTCTGGTTAAGCGTTTGGAGCAGCAGAAATGCGAAAAATTTGTTGTCTTCTCAACTATTTCTTAGCTTCAAACTCGCATATCTCGCAAACGGATTGACCTAACGCAATAGTACCTGCTGCGTCTGAAAGTAGAAACTCGCCCGATTACAACGGTATGTTTATTTTGTCCCTAGGCCATTCTCGTTAAGCGTTTGGAGCAGCAGAACTGCGAAAAATTTGTTGCCTTTTCAACCATTTCTTAGCTTCAAACTACCATATCTCGCGAACGGATAGACCAGATCCAGAAATTCCTGCTGCGTCTGAAAGTAGAAACTCGCCCGATTACAACGGTATGTGTATTTTTTCCCTAGGCCAATCTGGTTAAGCGATTGGAGCAGCAGAATTGCGAAAAATTTGTTGCCTTCTCAACCATTTCTTAGCTTCAAACTCCCATATCTCGCGAACGGATTGACCTAACCCAAAGATTCCTATTGCATCTGAAAGTAGAAACTCGCCCCTTTACAACGGTATGTGTATTTTTTCCATAGGCCAATCTGGTTAAGAGATTGGAGCAGCAGAAGTGCGAAAAATTTGTTGCCTTCTCAATCATTTCTCAGCTTCAAACTCCCACATCTCGCGAACGGATTGATAAAACCCAAAAATTCCTGCTGCGTCTGAAAGTAGAAACTCGCCCGTTTACAACGGTATATGTATTTTTTCCCTAGGCCAATCTGGTTAAGCGATTGGAGCAGCAGAAGTGCGAAAAATTTGTTGCCTTCTCAACCATTTCTTAGCTTCAAACTCCCATATCTCGCGAACGGATTGACCTAACCCAAAAATTCCTATTGCATCTGAAAGTAGAAACTCGCCCGATTACAACGGTATGTGTATTTTGTCCCTAGGCCATTCTGGTTAAGCGTTTGGAGCAGCAGAATTGCGAAAAAATTGGTGCCTTTTCAACCATTTCTTAGCTTCAAACTCCCATATCTCGCGAACGGATAGACCAGACCCAGAAATTCCTGCTGCGTCTGAAAGTAGAAACTCGCCCGATTACAACGGTATGTTTATTTTGTCCCTAGGCCAATCTGGTTAAGCGATTGGAGCAGCAGAATTGCGAAAAATTTGTTGTCTTCTCAACCATTTCTTAGCTTCAAACTCCCAAATCTCGCGAACGGATTGACCTAACCCAAAAATTCCTATTGCGTCTGAAAGTAGAAACTCGTCCGGTTGCAACGGTTTGTGTATTTTTTCCCTAGGGCATTCTGGTTAAGCGTTTGGAGCAGCAGAATTGCGAAAAATTTGTTGCCTTTTCAACCATTTCTTAGCTTCAAACTCCCATATCTCGCGAACGGATAGACCAGATCCAGAAATTCCTGCTGCGTCTGAAAGTAGAAACTCGCCCGATTACAACGGTATGTTTATTTCTTCCCTAGACCATGCTGGTTAAGCGTTTGGAGCAGCAGAAGTGCGAAAAATTTGTTGCCTTCTCAACTATTTCTTGGCTTGAAACTTCCATATCTCGCGAACAGATTGACCTAACACAAAAATTCCTGCAGCGTCTGAAAGTAGAAACTCGCCCGATTACAACGGTATGTGTATTTTTTCTCTAGGCCATTTTGGTTAAGCGTTTGGAGCAGCAGTATTGCGAAAAATTTGTTGTCTTCTCAACCATTTCTTAGCTTCAAACACCCATATTTCGCGAACGGATTGACCTAACCCAAAGATTCCTATTGCATCTTAAAGTAGAAACTCGCCCCGTTACAACGGTATGTGTATTTTTTCCATAGGCCAATCTGGTTAAGAGATTGGAGCAGCAGAAGTGCGAAAAATTTGTTGCCTTCTCAATCATTTCTCAGGTTCAAACTCCGACATCTCGCGAACGGATTGATAAAACCCAAAAATTCCTGCTGCGTCTGAAAGTAGAAACTCGCCCGATTACAACGGTATGTGTATTTTTTCCCTAGGCCAATCTGGTTAAGCTATTGGAGCAGCAGAAGTGAGAAAAATTTGTTGCCTTCTCAACCATTTCTTAGCTTCAAACTCCCATATCTCGCGAACGGATAGACCAGACCCAGAAATTCCTGCTGCGTCTGAAAGTAGAAACTCGCCCGATTACAACGGTATGTGTATTTTTTGCCTAGGCCAATCTGGTTAAGCGATTGGAGCAGCAGAAGTGCGAAAAATTTGTTGCCTTCTCAACCATTTCTTAGCTTCAAACTCCCATATCTCGCGAACGGATTGACCTAACCCAGAAATTCCTATTGCATTGAAAGTAGAAACTCGCCCGATTAAAACGGCCCGATTACAACACTAGGCCATTCTGGTTAAGCGATTGGAGCAGCAGAATTGCGAAAAATTTGTTGCCTTCTCAACCATTTCTTAGCTTCAAACTCCCATATCTCGCGAACGGATTGACCTGACCCAAAAATTCCTATTGCGTCTGAAAGTAGAAACTCGTCCGGTTCCAACGGTACGTGTATTTTCCCCCTAGGCCATTCTGGTTAAGCGACTGGAGCAGCAGAAGTGCAAAGAATTTGTTGTCTTGTCAACCATTTCTTAGCTTCAAAGTCCCATATCTCGCGAACGGATTTACCAAACCCAAAAATTCGGGCTGCGTCTGAAAGTAGAAACTCGCCCGATTACAACGGTATGTGTACTTTTCCCTAGGCCATTCTGGTTAAGCGTTTGGAGCAGCAGAAATGCGAAAAATTTGTTGTCTTCTCAACTATTTCTTAGCTTCAAACTCGCATATCTCGCAAACGGATTGACCTAACGCAATAGTACCTGCTGCGTCTGAAAGTAGAAACTCGCCCGATTACAACGGTATGTTTATTTTGTCCCTAGGCCATTCTCGTTAAGCGTTTGGAGCAGCAGAACTGCGAAAAATTTGTTGCCTTTTCAACCATTTCTTAGCTTCAAACTACCATATCTCGCGAACGGATAGACCAGATCCAGAAATTCCTGCTGCGTCTGAAAGTAGAAACTCGCCCGATTACAACGGTATGTGTATTTTTTCCCTAGGCCAATCTGGTTAAGCGATTGGAGCAGCAGAATTGCGAAAAATTTGTTGCCTTCTCAACCATTTCTTAGCTTCAAACTCCCATATCTCGCGAACGGATTGACCTAACCCAAAGATTCCTATTGCATCTGAAAGTAGAAACTCGCCCCTTTACAACGGTATGTGTATTTTTTCCATAGGCCTATCTGGTTAAGAGATTGGAGCAGCAGAAGTGCGAAAAATTTGTTGCCTTCTCAATCATTTCTCAGCTTCAAACTCCCACATCTCGCGAACGGATTGATAAAACCCAAAAATTCCTGCTGCGTCTGAAAGTAGAAACTCGCCCGTTTACAACGGTATATGTATTTTTTCCCTAGGACAATCTGGTTAAGCGATTGGAGCAGCAGAAGTGCGAAAAATTTGTTGCCTTCCCAACCATTTCTTAGCTTCAAACTCCCATATCTCGCGAACGGATTGACCTAACCCAAAAATTCCTATTGCATCTGAAAGTAGAAACTCGCCCGATTACAACGGTATGTGTATTTTGTCCCTAGGCCATTCTGGTTAAGCGTTTGGAGCAGCAGAATTGCGAAAAATTTGGTGCCTTTTCAACCATTTCTTAGCTTCAAACTCCCATATCTCGCGAACGGATAGACCAGACCCAGAAATTCCTGCTGCGTCTGAAAGTAGAAACTCGCCCGATTACAACGGTATGTTTATTTTGTCCCTAGGCCAATCTGGTTAAGCGATTGGAGCAGCAGAAGTGCGAAAAATTTGTTGTCTTCTCAACCATTTCTTAGCTTCAAACTCCCAAATCTCGCGAACGGATTGACCTAACCCAAAAATTCCTATTGCGTCTGAAAGTAGAAACTCGTCCGGTTGCAACGGTTTGTGTATTTTTTCCCTAGGGCATTCTGGTTAAGCGTTTGGAGCAGCAGAATTGCGAAAAATTTGTTGCCTTTTCAACCATTTCTTAGCTTCAAACTCCCATATCTCGCGAACGGATAGACCAGATCCAGAAATTCCTGCTGCGTCTGAAAGTAGAAACTCGCCAGATTACAACGGTATGTGTATTTTTTCCCTAGGCCAATCTGGTTAAGCAATTGGAGCAGCCGAAGTGAGTAAAACTTGTTGCCTTCTCAACCATTTCTTAGCTTCAATCTCCCATATCTCGCGAACGGATGGACCAGACCCAGAAATTCCTGCTGCGTCTGAAAGTAGAAACTCGTCCGGTTGCAACGGTGTGTCTTTTTTTTCCCTAGGCCATTCTGTTTAAGCGTTTGGAGCAGCAGAAGTGCGAAAAATTTGTTGTCTTCTCAACTATTTCTCGGCTTCAATGTCCCATATCTCGCGAACGGATAGACCAGACCCAGAAATTCCTGCTGCGTCTGAATGTAGAAACTCGCCCGATTACAACGGTATGTGTATTTTTACCCTAGGCCAATCTGGTTAAGCGATTGGAGCAGCAGAAGTGCGACAAATTTGTTGTCTTCTCAACCATTTCTTAGCTTCAAACTCCCATATCTCGCGAACGGATTGACCTAACCCAAAAATTCCTATTGCGTCTGAAAGTAGAAACTCGTCCGGTTGCAACGGTTTGTGTATTTTTTCCCTAGGCCATTCTGGTTAAGCGTTTGGAGCCGCAGAAGTGCGAAATATTTGTTGCCTTCTCAACTATTTCTTGGCTTCAAACTCCCATATCTCGCCAACAGATTGACCTAACCCAAAAATTCCTGCAGCGTCTGAAAGTAGAAACTCGCCCGATTACAACGGCATGTGTATTTTGTCCCTAGGCCATTCTGGTTAAGCGTTTGGAGCAGCAGAATTGCGAAAAATTTGTTGCCTTTTCAACCATTTCTTAGCTTCAAACTCCCATATCTCGCGAACGGATAACCAGACCCAGAAATTCCTGCTGCGTCTGAAAGTAGAAACTCGCCCGATTACAACGGTATGTTTATTTCTTCCCTAGACCATGCTGGTTAAGCGTTTGGAGCAGCAGAAGTGCGAAAAATTTGTTGCCTTCTCAACTATTTCTTGGCTTGAAACTTCCATATCTCGCGAACAGATTGACCTAACCCAAAAATTCCTGCAGCGTCTGAAAGTAGAAACTCGCCCGATTACAACGGTATGTGTATTTTTTCTCTAGGCCATTTTGGTTAAGCGTTTGGAGCAGCAGTATTGCGAAAAATTTGTTGTCTTCTCAACCATTTCTTAGCTTCAAACACCCATATTTCGCGAACGGATTGACCTAACCCAAAGATTCCTATTGCATCTTAAAGTAGAAACTCGCCCCATTACAACGGTATGTGTATTTTTTCCATAGGCCAATCTGGTTAAGAGATTGGAGCAGCAGAAGTGCGAAAAATTTGTTGCCTTCTCAATCATTTCTCAGGTTCAAACTCCGACATCTCGCGAACGGATTGATAAAACCCAAAAATTCCTGCTGCGTCTGAAAGTAGAAACTCGCCCGATTACAACGGTATGTGTATTTTTTCCCTAGGCCAATCTGGTTAAGCTATTGGAGCAGCAGAAGTGAGAAAAATTTGTTGCCTTCTCAACCATTTCTTAGCTTCAAACTCCCATATCTCGCGAACGGATAGACCAGACCCAGAAATTCCTGCTGCGTCTGAAAGTAGAAACTCGCCCGATTACAACGGTATGTGTATTTTTTGCCTAGGCCAATCTGGTTAAGCGATTGGAGCAGCAGAAGTGCGAAAAATTTGTTGCCTTCTCAACCATTTCTTAGCTTCAAACTCCCATATCTCGCGAACGGATTGACCTAACCCAGAAATTCCTATTGCATTGAAAGTAGAAACTCGCCCGATTAAAACGGCCCGATTACAACACTAGGCCATTCTGGTTAAGCGATTGGAGCAGCAGAATTGCGAATAATTTGTTGCCTTCTCAACCATTTCTTAGCTTCAAACTCCCATATCTCGCGAACGGATTGACCTGACCCAAAAATTCCTATTGCGTCTGAAAGTAGAAACTCGTCCGGTTCCAACGGTATGTGTATTTTCCCCCTAGGCCATTCTGGTTAAGCGACTGGAGCAGCAGAAGTGCAAAGAATTTGTTGTCTTGTCAACCATTTCTTAGCTTCAAAGTCCCATATCTCGCGAACGGATTTACCAAACCCAAAAATTCGGGCTGCGTCTGAATGTAGAAACTCGCCCGATTACAACGGTATGTGTACTTTTCCCTAGGCCATTCTGGTTAAGCGTTTGGAGCAGCAGAAATGCGAAAAATTTGTTGTCTTCTCAACTATTTCTTAGCTTCAAACTCGCATATCTCGCAAACGGATTGACCTAACGCAATAGTACCTGCTGCGTCTGAAAGTAGAAACTCGCCCGATTACAACGGTATGTTTATTTTGTCCCTAGGCCATTCTCGTTAAGCGTTTGGAGCAGCAGAACTGCGAAAAATTTGTTGCCTTTTCAACCATTTCTTAGCTTCAAACTACCATATCTCGCGAACGGATAGACCAGATCCAGAAATTCCTGCTGCGTCTGAAAGTAGAAACTCGCCCGATTACAACGGTATGTGTATTTTTTCCCTAGGCCAATCTGGTTAAGCGATTGGAGCAGCAGAATTGCGAAAAATTTGTTGCCTTCTCAACCATTTCTTAGCTTCAAACTCCCATATCTCGCGAACGGATTGACCTAACCCAAAGATTCCTATTGCATCTGAAAGTAGAAACTCGCCCCTTTACAACGGTATGTGTATTTTTTCCATAGGCCAATCTGGTTAAGAGATTGGAGCAGCAGAAGTGCGAAAAATTTGTTGCCTTCTCAATCATTTCTCAGCTTCAAACTCCCACATCTCGCGAACGGATTGATAAAACCCAAAAATTCCTGATGCGTCTGAAAGTAGAAACTCGCCCGTTTACAACGGTATATGTATTTTTTCCCTAGGCCAATCTGGTTAAGCGATTGGAGCAGCAGAAGTGCGAAAAATTTGTTGCCTTCTCAACCATTTCTTAGCTTCAAACTCCCAAATCTCGCGAACGGATTGACCTAACCCAAAAATTCCTATTGCGTCTGAAAGTAGAAACTCGTCCGGTTGCAACGGTTTGTGTATTTTTTCCCTAGGGCATTCTGGTTAAGCGTTTGGAGCAGCAGAATTGCGAAAAATTTGTTGCCTTTTCAACCATTTCTTAGCTTCAAACTCCCATATCTCGCGAACGGATAGACCAGATCCAGAAATTCCTGCTGCGTCTGAAAGTAGAAACTCGCCAGATTACAACGGTATGTGTATTTTTTCCCTAGGCCAATCTGGTTAAGCAATTGGAGCAGCCGAAGTGAGTAAAACTTGTTGCCTTCTCAACCATTTCTTAGCTTCAATCTCCCATATCTCGCGAACGGATGGACCAGACCCAGAAATTCCTGCTGCGTCTGAAAGTAGAAACTCGTCCGGTTGCAACGGTATGTCTTTTTTTTCCCTAGGCCATTCTGTTTAAGCGTTTGGAGCAGCAGAAGTGCGAAAAATTTGTTGTCTTCTCAACTATTTCTCGGCTTCAATGTCCCATATCTCGCGAACGGATAGACCAGACCCAGAAATTCCTGCTGCGTCTGAATGTAGAAACTCGCCCGATTACAACGGTATGTGTATTTTTACCCTAGGCCAATCTGGTTAAGCGATTGGAGCAGCAGAAGTGCGAAAAATTTGTTGTCTTCTCAACCATTTCTTAGCTTCAAACTCCCATATCTCGCGAACGGATTGACCTAACCCAAAAATTCCTATTGCGTCTGAAAGTAGAAACTCGTCCGGTTGCAACGGTTTGTGTATTTTTTCCCTAGGCCATTCTGGTTAAGCGTTTGGAGCCGCAGAAGTGCGAAATATTTGTTGCCTTCTCAACTATTTCTTGGCTTCAAACTCCCATATCTCGCCAACAGATTGACCTAACCCAAAAATTCCTGCAGCGTCTGAAAGTAGAAACTCGCCCGATTACAACGGCATGTGTATTTTGTCCCTAGGCCATTCTGGTTAAGCGTTTGGAGCAGCAGAATTGCGAAAAATTTGTTGCCTTTTCAACCATTTCTTAGCTTCAAACTCCCATATCTCGCGAACGGATAACCAGACCCAGAAATTCCTGCTGCGTCTGAAAGTAGAAACTCGCCCGATTACAACGGTATGTTTATTTCTTCCCTAGACCATGCTGGTTAAGCGTTTGGAGCAGCAGAAGTGCGAAAAATTTGTTGCCTTCTCAACTATTTCTTGGCTTGAAACTTCCATATCTCGCGAACAGATTGACCCAACCCAAAAATTCCTGCAGCGTCTGAAAGTAGAAACTCGCCCGATTACAACGGTATGTGTATTTTTTCTCTAGGCCATTTTGGTTAAGCGTTTGGAGCAGCAGTATTGCGAAAAATTTGTTGTCTTCTCAACCATTTCTTAGCTTCAAACACCCATATTTCGCGAACGGATTGACCTAACCCAAAGATTCCTATTGCATCTTAAAGTAGAAACTCGCCCCATTACAACGGTATGTGTATTTTTTCCATAGGCCAATCTGGTTAAGAGATTGGAGCAGCAGAAGTGCGAAAAATTTGTTGCCTTCTCAATCATTTCTCAGGTTCAAACTCCGACATCTCGCGAACGGATTGATAAAACCCAAAAATTCCTGCTGCGTCTGAAAGTAGAAACTCGCCCGATTACAACGGTATGTGTATTTTTTCCCTAGGCCAATCTGGTTAAGCTATTGGAGCAGCAGAAGTGAGAAAAATTTGTTGCCTTCTCAACCATTTCTTAGCTTCAAACTCCCATATCTCGCGAACGGATAGACCAGACCCAGAAATTCCTGCTGCGTCTGAAAGTAGAAACTCGCCCGATTACAACGGTATGTGTATTTTTTGCCTAGGCCAATCTGGTTAAGCGATTGGAGCAGCAGAAGTGCGAAAAATTTGTTGCCTTCTCAACCATTTCTTAGCTTCAAACTCCCATATCTCGCGAACGGATTGACCTAACCCAGAAATTCCTATTGCATTGAAAGTAGAAACTCGCCCGATTAAAACGGCCCGATTACAACACTAGGCCATTCTGGTTAAGCGATTGGAGCAGCAGAATTGCGAATAATTTGTTGCCTTCTCAACCATTTCTTAGCTTCAAACTCCCATATCTCGCGAACGGATTGACCTGACCCAAAAATTCCTATTGCGTCTGAAAGTAGAAACTCGTCCGGTTCCAACGGTATGTGTATTTTCCCCCTAGGCCATTCTGGTTAAGCGACTGGAGCAGCAGAAGTGCAAAGAATTTGTTGTCTTGTCAACCATTTCTTAGCTTCAAAGTCCCATATCTCGCGAACGGATTGACCAAACCCAAAAATTCGGGCTGCGTCTGAAAGTAGAAACTCGCCCGATTACAACGGTATGTGTACTTTTCCCTAGGCCATTCTGGTTAAGCGTTTGGAGCAGCAGAAATGCGAAAAATTTGTTGTCTTCTCAACTATTTCTTAGCTTCAAACTCGCATATCTCGCAAACGGATTGACCTAACGCAATAGTACCTGCTGCGTCTGAAAGTAGAAACTCGCCCGATTACAACGGTATGTTTATTTTGTCCCTAGGCCATTCTCGTTAAGCGTTTGGAGCAGCAGAACTGCGAAAAATTTGTTGCCTTTTCAACCATTTCTTAGCTTCAAACTCCCATATCTCGCGAACGGATAGACCAGATCCAGAAATTCCTGCTGCGTCTGAATGTAGAAACTCGCCCGATTACAACGGTATGTGTATTTTTTCCCTAGGCCAATCTGGTTAAGCGATTGGAGCAGCAGAATTGCGAAAAATTTGTTCCCTTCTCAACCATTTCTTAGATTCAAACTCCCATATCTCGCGAACGGATTGACCTAACCCAAAGATTCCTATTGCATCTGAAAGTAGAAACTCGCCCCTTTACAACGGTATGTGTATTTTTTCCATAGGCCAATCTGGTTAAGAGATAGGAGCAGCAGAAGTGCGAAAAATTTGTTGCCTTCTCAATCATTTCTCAGCTTCAAACTCCCACATCTCGCGAACGGATTGATAAAACCCAAAAATTCCTGCTGCGTCTGAAAGTAGAAACTCGCCCGTTTACAACGGTATATGTATTTTTTCCCTAGGCCAATCTGGCTAAGCGATTGGAGCAGCAGAAGTGCGAAAAATTTGTTGCCTTCTAAACCATTTCCTAGCTTCAAACTCCCATATCTCGCGAACGGATTGACCTAACCCAAAGATTCCTATTGCATCTGAAAGTAGAAACTCGCCCCATTACAACGGTATGTGTATTTTTTCCATAGGCCAATCTGTTTAAGCGATTGGAGCAGCAGAAGTGCGAAAAATTTGTTGCCTTCTCAACCATTTCTTAGCTTCAAACTCCCATATCTCGCGAACGGATTGACCTAACCCTAAAATTCCTATTGCATTGAAAGTAGAAACTCGCCCGATTAAAACGGCCCGATTACAACACTAGGCCATTCTGGTTAAGCGATTGGAGCTGCAGAATTGCGAAAAATTTGTTGCCTTCTCAACCATTTCTGAGCTTCAAACTCCCATATCTCGCGAACAGATTGACCTGACCCAAAAATTCCTATTGCGTCTGAAAGTAGAAACTCGTCCGGATCCAACGGTATGTGTATTTTCCCCCTAGGCCATTCTGGTTAAGCGACTGGAGCAGCAGAAGTGCAAAGAATTTGTTGTCTTGTCAACCATTTCATAGCTTCAAAGTCCCATATCTCGCGAACGGATTTACCAAACCCAAAAATTCCGGCTGCGTCTGAAAGTAGAAACTCGCCCGATTACAACGGTATGTGTACTTTTCCCTAGGCCATTCTGGTTAAGCGTTTGGAGCAGCAGAAATGCGAAAAATTTGTTGTCTTCTCAACTATTTCTGATCTTCAAACTCCCATATCTCGCGAACGGATTGACATAACGCAATAGTTCCTGCTGCGTCTCAAAGTAGAAACTCGCCCGATTACAACGGTATGTGTACTTTTCCCTAGGCCATTCTGGTTAAGCGTTTGGAGCAGCAGAAGTGCGAAAAATTTGTTATGTTCTCAACTATTTCTTAGCTTCAAACTCCCATACCTCGCGAACAAATTGACAAAACCCAAAAATTCCTGCTGCGTCTGAAAGTAGAAACTCGCCCGATTACAACGGTATGTGTATTTTTCCCCTAGGCCAATCTGGTTAAGCGATTGGTGCAGCAGAAATGAGAAAAATTTGTTGCCTTCTCAACCATTCCTTAGCTTCAAAGTCCCATATCTCGCGAACGGATTGACCTAACCCAAAAGTTCCTGCTGCGTCTGAAAGTAGAAACTCGCCCGATTACAACGGTATGTGTATATTTCCCCTAGGCCATCCTGGTTACGCGACTGGAGCAGCAGAATTGCGAAGAATTTGTTGTCTTGTCAACCATTTCTTAGTTTCAAAGTCCCATATCTCGCGAACGGATTGACCTAACCCTAAAATTCCTATTGCGTCTGAAAGTAGAAACTCGTCCAGTTACAATGGTATGTGTATTTTTTCCCTAGGCCATTCTGGTTAAGCGACTGGAGCAGCAGAAGTGCAAAGAATTTGTTGTCTTGTCAACCATTTCTTAGCTTCAAAGTCCAATATCTCGCGAACGGATTGACCTAACCCAAAAGTTCCTGCTGCGTCTGAAAGTAGAAACTCGCCCGATTACAACGGTATGTGTATATTTCCCCTAGGCCATCCTGGTTAAGCGATTGGAGCAGCAGAACTGCGGAAAATTTGTTGCCTTCTGAACCATTTCTTGGCTTCAAACTCACATATCTCGCGAACAGACTGACCTAACCCAAAAGTTCCTGCTGCGTCTGAAAGTAGAAACACGACCGATTACAACGGTATGTGTATATTTCCCCTAGGCCATCCTGGTTACGCGTTTGGAGCAGCAGAACGGCGAAAAATTTGTTGCCTTCTGAACCATTTCTTGGCTTCAAACTCACATATCTCGCGAACAGATTGACCTAGCCCAAAAGATCCTGCTGCGTCTGAAAGTAGAAACTCGCCCGATTACAACGGCATGTGTATTTTGTCCCTAGGCCATTCTGTTTAAGCGTTTGGAGCAGCAGAATTGCGAAAAATTTGTTGCCTTTTCAACCATTTCTTAGCTTCAAACTCCCATATCTCGCGAACGGATAGACCAGACCCAGAAATTCCTGCTGCGTCTGAAAGTAGAAACTCGCCCGATTACAACGGTATGTTTATTTCTTCCCTAGACCATGCTGGTTAAGCGTTTGGAGCAGCAGAAGTGCGAAAAATTTGTTGCCTTCTCAACTATTTCTTGGCTTGAAACTTCCATATCTCGCGAACAGATTGACCTAACCCAAAAATTCCTGCAGCGTCTGAAAGTAGAAACTCGCCCGATTACAACGGTATGTGTACTTTTCCCTAGGCCATTCTGGTTAAGCGTTTGGAGCAGCAGAAATGCGAAAAATTTGTTGTCTTCTCAACTATTTCTTAGCTTCAAACTCGCATATCTCGCAAACGGATTGACCTAACGCAATGGTACCTGCTGCGTCTGAAAGTAGAAACTCGCCCGATTACAACGGTATGTTTATTTTGTCCCTAGGCCATTCTCGTTAAGCGTTTGGAGCAACAGAACTGCGAAAAATTTGTTGCCTTTTCAACCATTTCTTAGCTTCAAACTCCCATATCTCGCGAACGGATAGACCAGATCCAGAAATTCCTGCTGCGTCTGAATGTAGAAACTCGCCCGATTACAACGGTATGTGTATTTTTTCCCTAGGCCAATCTGGATAAGCGATTGGAGCAGCAGAATTGCGAAAAATTTGTTCCCTTCTCAACCATTTCTTAGATTCAAACTCCCATATCTCGCGAACGGATTGACCTAACCCAAAGATTCCTATTGCATCTGAAAGTAGAAACTCGCCCCTTTACAACGGTATGTGTATTTTTTCCATAGGCCAATCTGGTTAAGAGATAGGAGCAGCAGAAGTGCGAAAAATTTGTTGCCTTCTCAATCATTTCTCAGCTTCAAACTCCCACATCTCGCGAACGGATTGATAAAACCCAAAAATTCCTGCTGCGTCTGAAAGTAGAAACTCGCCCGTTTACAACGGTATATGTATTTTTTCCCTAGGCCAATCTGGCTAAGCGATTGGAGCAGCAGAAGTGCGAAAAATTTGTTGCCTTCTCAACCATTTCTTAGCTTCAAACTCCCATATCTCGCGAACGGATTGACCTAACCCAAAGATTCCTATTGCATCTGAAAGTAGAAACTCGCCCCATTACAACGGTATGTGTATTTTTTCCATAGGCCAATCTGTTTAAGCGATTGGAGCAGCAGAAGTGCGAAAAATTTGTTGCCTTCTCAACCATTTCTGAGCTTCAAACTCCCATATCTCGCGAACAGATTGACCTGACCCAAAAATTCCTATTGCGTCTGAAAGTAGAAACTCGTCCGGATCCAACGGTATGTGTATTTTCCCCCTAGGCCATTCTGGTTAAGCGACTGGAGCAGCAGAAGTGCAAAGAATTTGTTGTCTTGTCAACCATTTCATAGCTTCAAAGTCCCATATCTCGCGAACGGATTTACCAAACCCAAAAATTCCGGCTGCGTCTGAAAGTAGAAACTCGCCCGATTACAACGGTATGTGTACTTTTCCCTAGGCCATTCTGGTTAAGCGTTTGGAGCAGCAGAAATGCGAAAAATTTGTTGTCTTCTCAACTATTTCTGATCTTCAAACTCCCATATCTCGCGAACGGATTGACATAACGCAATAGTTCCTGCTGCGTCTCAAAGTAGAAACTCGCCCGATTACAACGGTATGTGTACTTTTCCCTAGGCCATTCTGGTTAAGCGTTTGGAGCAGCAGAAGTGCGAAAAATTTGTTATGTTCTCAACTATTTCTTAGCTTCAAACTCCCATACCTCGCGAACAGATTGACAAAACCCAGAAATTCCAGCTGCGTCTGAAAGTAGAAACTTGCCCGATTACAACGGTATGTGTATTTTTTCCCTAGGCCATTCTGGTTAAGCGTTTTTAGCAGCAGAAGTGCGAAAAATTTGTTATCTTCTCAAATATTTCTTAGCTTCAAACTCCCATATCTCGCGAACAAATTGACAAAACCCAAAAATTCCTGCTGCGTCTGAAAGTAGAAACTCGCCCGATTACAACGGTATGTGTATTTTTCCCCTAGGCCAATCTGGTTAAGCGATTGGTGCAGCAGAAATGAGAAAAATTTGTTGCCTTCTCAACCATTTCTTAGCTTCAAAGTCCCATATCTCGCGAACGGATTGACCTAACCCAAAAGTTCCTGCTGCGTCTGAAAGTAGAAACTCGCCCGATTACAACGGTATGTGTATATTTCCCCTAGGCCATCCTGGTTACGCGACTGGGGCAGCAGAATTGCGAAGAATTTGTTGTCTTGTCAACCATTTCTTAGTTTCAAAGTCCCATATCTCGCGAACGGATTGACCTAACCCTAAAATTCCTATTGCGTCTGAAAGTAGAAACTCGTCCAGTTACAATGGTATGTGTATTTTTTCCCTAGGCCATTCTGGTTAAGCGACTGGAGCAGCAGAAGTGCAAAGAATTTGTTGTCTTGTCAACCATTTCTTAGCTTCAAAGTCCAATATCTCGCGAACGGATTGACCTAACCCAAAAGTTCCTGCTGCGTCTGAAAGTAGAAACTCGCCCGATTACAACGGTATGTGTATATTTCCCCTAGGCCATCCTGGTTAAGCGATTGGAGCAGCAGAACTGCGGAAAATTTGTTGCCTTCTGAACCATTTCTTGGCTTCAAACTCACATATCTCGCGAACAGACTGACCTAACCCAAAAGTTCCTGCTGCGTCTGAAAGTAGAAACACGACCGATTACTACGGTATGTGTATATTTCCCCTAGGCCATCCTGGTTACGCGTTTGGAGCAGCAGAACGGCGAAAAATTTGTTGCCTTCTGAACCATTTCTTGGCTTCAAACTCACATATCTCGCGAACAGATTGACCTAGCCCAAAAGTTCCTGCTGCGTCTGAAAGTAGAAACTCGCCCGATTACAACGGTATGTGTATTTTCCCCCTAGGCCATTCTGGTTAAGCGACTGGAGCAGCTGAATTGCAAAAAATTTTATGCCTTCTCAACCATTTCTTAGCTTCAAACTCCCATATCTCGCGAACGGATTGACCTAACCCAAAAATTCCTATTGCATCTGAAAGTAGAAACTCGCCCGAATACGACGGTATGTGTATTTCTTCCCTAGACCATTCTGGTTAAGCGTTTTTAGCAGCAGAAGTGCGAAAAATTTGTTATCTTCTCAAATATTTCTTAGCTTCAAACTCCCATATCTCGCGAACAAATTGACGAAACCCAAAAATTCCTGCTGCGTCTGAAAGTAGAAACTCGCCCGATTACAACGGTATGTGTATTTTTCCCCTAGGCCAACCTGGTTAAGCGATTGGAGCAGCAGAAGTGAGAAAAATTTGTTGCCTTCTCAACCATTTCTTAGCTTCAAACTCCCATATCTCGCGAACGGATTGACCTAACCCAAAAATTCCTGCTGTGTCTGAAAGTAGAAACACGCCCGATTACAACGGTATGTGTATATTTCCCCCAGGCCATCCTGGTTACGCGACTGGAGCAGCAGTAGTGCGAAAAATTTGTTGTCTTGTCAACCATTTCTTAGTTCCAAAGTCCCATATCTCGCGAACGGATTGACCTAACCCTAAAATTCCTATTGCATCTGAAAGTAGAAACTCGCCCTAATACAACGGTATGTGTATTTTTCCACTAGGCCATTCTGGTTAAGCGATTGGAGCAGCAGAATTGCGAAAAATTTGTTGCCATCTCAACCATTTCTTAGCTTCAAACTCCCATATCACGCGAACGGATTGACCTAACCCAAAATTCCTATTGCGTCTGAAAGTAGAAACTCGTCCAGTTACAACGGTATGTGTATTTTTTCCCTAGGCCATTTTGGTTAAGCGTTTGGAGCAACAGAAGTGCGAAAAATTTGTTGCCTTCTCAATCATTTCTTAGCTTCAAACTCCCATATCTCGCGAACGGATTGACCTAACCCAAAAATTCCTATTGCATTGAAAGTAGAAACTCGCCCGATTAAAACGGCCCGATTACAACACTAGGCCATTCTGGTTAAGCGATTGAAGCAGCAGAATTGCGAAAAATTTGTTTTCTTCTCAACTATTTCTTAGCTTCAAACTCCCATATCTCGCGAAAAGATTGACCTAACCCAAAAGTTCGTGCTACGTCTGAAAGTAGAAAATCGACCGATTACAACGGTATGTGTATTTTTCCCCTAGGCCATTCTGGTTAAGCGTCTGGAGCAGCAGAAGTGAGAAATATTTGTTGCCTTCTCAACCATTTCTTAGCTTCAAACTCCCATATCTCGCGAACAGATTGACCTAACCCAGAAATTCCTGCTGCGTCTGAAAGTAGAAACTCGACCGATTACAACGGTATGTGTATTTTTCCCCTAGGCCATTCTGGTTAAGCGACTGGAGCAGCAGAATTGCAAAAAAATTGTTGTCTTGTCAACCATTTCTTAGCTTCAAAGTCCCATATCTCGCGAACGGATTGACCAAACCCAAAAATTCCTGCTGCGGCTGAAAGTAGAAACTCGTCCGGTTGCAACGGTATGTGTATTTTTTCCCTAGGCCATTCTGGCTAAGCGTTTGGAGCAGCAGAAGCGCGAAAAATTGTTTGCCTTCTCAACCATTTCCTGGATTCAAACTCCCATATCTCGCGAACAGATTGACCTAACCCAAAAATTCCTGCTGCGTCTGAAAGTAGAAACTCGCCCGATTACAACGGTATGTGTATTTTTCCCCTAGGCCATTCTGGTTAAGCGACTGGAGTAGCAGAATTGCAAAGAATTTGTTGTCTTGTCAACCATTTCTTAGCTTCAAAGTCCCATATATTGCGAACGGATTGACCAAACCCAAAAATTCCGGCTGCGTCTGAAAGTCGAAACTCGCCCGATTACAACGGTATGTGTACTTTTCCCTAGGCCATTCTGGTTAAGCGTTTGGAGCAGCAGAAATGCGAAAAATTTGTTGTCTTCTCAACTATTTCTTAGCTTCAAACTCCCATATCTCGCGAACGGATTGACCTAACGCAAAAGTTTCTGCTGCGTCTGAAAGTAGAAACTCGCCCGATTACAACGGTATGTGTATTTCTCCCCTAGGCCATTCTGGTTAAGCGACTGGAGCCGCAGAATTGCAAAAAATTTGTTGCCTTCTCAACCATTTCTTAGCTTCAAACTCCCATATCTCGCGAACGGATTGACCTAACCCAAAAGTTCCTGCTGCGTCTGAAAGTAGAAACTCGCCCGATTACAACGGTATGTGTATTTTCCCCCTAGGCCATTCTGGTTAAGCGACTGGAGCAGCAGAAGTGCAAAGAATTTGTTGTCTTGTCAACCATTTCTTAGCTTCAAAGTCCCATATCTCGCGAACGGATTTCCAAACCCAAAAATTCCGGCTGCGTCTGAAAGTAGAAACTCGCCCGATTACAATGGTATGTGTATTTTCCTCCTAGGCCATTCTGGTTAAGCGACTGGAGCAGCAGAAGTGCAAAGAATTTGTTGTCTTGTCAACCATTTCTTAGCTTCAAACTCCCATATCTCGCGAACGGATTGAACTAACTCAAAAGTTCCTGCTGCATCTGAAAGTAGAAACTCGACCGATTACAACGGTATGTGTATTTTTCCCCTAGGCCATTCTGGTTAAGCGACTGGAGCAGCAGAATTGCAAAAAACTTGTTGTCTTGTCAACCATTTCTTAGCTTCAAAGTCCCATATCTCGCGAACGGATTGACCAAACCCAAAAATTCCTGCTGCGTCTGAAAGTAGAAACTCGCCCGATTACAACGGTATGTGTACTTCTCCCCTAGGCCATTCTGGTTAAGCGACTGGAGCAGCAGAATTGCAAAAAATTTGTTGCCTTCTCAACCATTTCTTCGCTTCAAACTCCCATATCTCGCGAACGGATTGACCTAACCCAAAAGTTCCTGCTGCGTCTGAAGGTAGAAACTCGCCCGATTACAACGGTATGTGTTTATTTCCCTAGGCCATCCTGGTTAAGCGTTTGGAGCCGCAGAAATGCGAAAAATTTGTTTCCTTCTCAACTATTTCTTAGCTTCAAACTCCCATATCTCGCGAAAAGATTGACCTAACCCAAAAGTTCGTGCTACGTCTGAAAGTAGAAAATCGACCGATTACAACGGTATGTGTATTTTTCCCCTAGGCCATTCTGGTTAAGCGTCTGGAGCAGCAGAAGTGAGAAATATTTGTTGCCTTCTCAACCATTTCTTAGCTTCAAACTCCCATATCTCGCGAACAGATTGACCTAACCCAGAAATTCCTGCTGCGTCTGAAAGTAGAAACTCGACCGATTACAACGGTATGTGTATTTTTCCCCTAGGCCATTCTGGTTAAGCGACTGGAGCAGCAGAATTGCAAAAAAATTGTTGTCTTGTCAACCATTTCTTAGCTTCAAAGTCCCATATCTCGCGAACGGATTGACCAAACCCAAAAATTCCTGCTGCGGCTGAAAGTAGAAACTCGTCCGGTTGCAACGGTATGTGTATTTTTTCCCTAGGCCATTCTGGCTAAGCGTTTGGAGCAGCAGAAGCGCGAAAAATTGTTTGCCTTCTCAACCATTTCCTGGATTCAAACTCCCATATCTCGCGAACAGATTGACCTAACCCAAAAATTCCTGCTGCGTCTGAAAGTAGAAACTCGCCCGATTACAACGGTATGTGTATTTTTCCCCTAGGCCATCCTGGTTAAGCGACTGGAGTAGCAGAATTGCAAAGAATTTGTTGTCTTGTCAACCATTTCTTAGCTTCAAAGTCCCATATATTGCGAACGGATTGACCAAACCCAAAAATTCCGGCTGCGTCTGAAAGTCGAAACTCGCCCGATTACAACGGTATGTGTACTTTTCCCTAGGCCATTCTGGTTAAGCGTTTGGAGCAGCAGAAATGCGAAAAATTTGTTGTCTTCTCAACTATTTCTTAGCTTCAAACTCCCATATCTCGCGAACGGATTGACCTAACGCAAAAGTTCCTGCTGCGTCTGAAAGTAGAAACTCGCCCGATTACAACGGTATGTGTATTTCTCCCCTAGGCCATTCTGGTTAAGCGACTGGAGCCGCAGAATTGCAAAAAATTTGTTGCCTTCTCAACCATTTCTTAGCTTCAAACTCCCATATCTCGCGAACGGATTGACCTAACCCAAAAGTTCCTGCTGCGTCTGAAAGTAGAAACTCGCCCGATTACAACGGTATGTGTATTTTCCCCCTAGGCCATTCTGGTTAAGCGACTGGAGCAGCAGAAGTGCAAAGAATTTGTTGTCTTGTCAACCATTTCTTAGCTTCAAAGTCCCATATCTCGCGAACGGATTTCCAAACCCAAAAATTCCGGCTGCGTCTGAAAGTAGAAACTCGCCCGATTACAATGGTATGTGTATTTTCCTCCTAGGCCATTCTGGTTAAGCGACTGGAGCAGCAGAAGTGCAAAGAATTTGTTGTCTTGTCAACCATTTCTTAGCTTCAAACTCCCATATCTCGCGAACGGATTGAACTAACTCAAAAGTTCCTGCTGCATCTGAAAGTAGAAACTCGACCGATTACAACGGTATGTGTATTTTTCCCCTAGGCCATTCTGGTTAAGCGACTGGAGCAGCAGAATTGCAAAAAACTTGTTGTCTTGTCAACCATTTCTTAGCTTCAAAGTCCCATATCTCGCGAACGGATTGACCAAACCCAAAAATTCCTGCTGCGTCTGAAAGTAGAAACTCGCCCGATTACAACGGTATGTGTACTTCTCCCCTAGGCCATTCTGGTTAAGCGACTGGAGCAGCAGAATTGCAAAAAATTTGTTGCCTTCTCAACCATTTCTTCGCTTCAAACTCCCATATCTCGCGAACGGATTGACCTAACCCAAAAGTTCCTGCTGCGTCTGAAGGTAGAAACTCGCCCGATTACAACGGTATGTGTTTATTTCCCTAGGCCATCCTGGTTAAGCGTTTGGAGCCGCAGAAATGCGAAAAATTTGTTTCCTTCTCAACTATTTCTTAGCTTCAAACTCCCATATCTCGCGAAAAGATTGACCTAACCCAAAAGTTCGTGCTACGTCTGAAAGTAGAAAATCGACCGATTACAACGGTATGTGTATTTTTCCCCTAGGCCATTCTGGTTAAGCGTCTGGAGCAGCAGAAGTGAGAAATATTTGTTGCCTTCTCAACCATTTCTTAGCTTCAAACTCCCATATCTCGCGAACAGATTGACCTAACCCAGAAATTCCTGCTGCGTCTGAAAGTAGAAACTCGACCGATTACAACGGTATGTGTATTTTTCCCCTAGGCCATTCTGGTTAAGCGACTGGAGCAGCAGAATTGCAAAAAAATTGTTGTCTTGTCAACCATTTCTTAGCTTCAAAGTCCCATATCTCGCGAACGGATTGACCAAACCCAAAAATTCCTGCTGCGGCTGAAAGTAGAAACTCGTCCGGTTGCAACGGTATGTGTATTTTTTCCCTAGGCCATTCTGGCTAAGCGTTTGGAGCAGCAGAAGCGCGAAAAATTGTTTGCCTTCTCAACCATTTCCTGGATTCAAACTCCCATATCTCGCGAACAGATTGACCTAACCCAAAAATTCCTGCTGCGTCTGAAAGTAGAAACTCGCCCGATTACAACGGTATGTGTATTTTTCCCCTAGGCCATCCTGGTTAAGCGACTGGAGTAGCAGAATTGCAAAGAATTTGTTGTCTTGTCAACCATTTCTTAGCTTCAAAGTCCCATATATTGCGAACGGATTGACCAAACCCAAAAATTCCGGCTGCGTCTGAAAGTCGAAACTCGCCCGATTACAACGGTATGTGTACTTTTCCCTAGGCCATTCTGGTTAAGCGTTTGGAGCAGCAGAAATGCGAAAAATTTGTTGTCTTCTCAACTATTTCTTAGCTTCAAACTCCCATATCTCGCGAACGGATTGACCTAACGCAAAAGTTCCTGCTGCGTCTGAAAGTAGAAACTCGCCCGATTACAACGGTATGTGTATTTCTCCCCTAGGCCATTCTGGTTAAGCGACTGGAGCCGCAGAATTGCAAAAAATTTGTTGCCTTCTCAACCATTTCTTAGCTTCAAACTCCCATATCTCGCGAACGGATTGACCTAACCCAAAAGTTCCTGCTGCGTCTGAAAGTAGAAACTCGCCCGATTACAACGGTATGTGTATTTTCCCCCTAGGCCATTCTGGTTAAGCGACTGGAGCAGCAGAAGTGCAAAGAATTTGTTGTCTTGTCAACCATTTCTTAGCTTCAAAGTCCCATATCTCGCGAACGGATTTCCAAACCCAAAAATTCCGGCTGCGTCTGAAAGTAGAAACTCGCCCGATTACAATGGTATGTGTATTTTCCTCCTAGGCCATTCTGGTTAAGCGACTGGAGCAGCAGAAGTGCAAAGAATTTGTTGTCTTGTCAACCATTTCTTAGCTTCAAACTCCCATATCTCGCGAACGGATTGAACTAACTCAAAAGTTCCTGCTGCATCTGAAAGTAGAAACTCGACCGATTACAACGGTATGTGTATTTTTCCCCTAGGCCATTCTGGTTAAGCGACTGGAGCAGCAGAATTGCAAAAAACTTGTTGTCTTGTCAACCATTTCTTAGCTTCAAAGTCCCATATCTCGCGAACGGATTGACCAAACCCAAAAATTCCTGCTGCGTCTGAAAGTAGAAACTCGCCCGATTACAACGGTATGTGTACTTCTCCCCTAGGCCATTCTGGTTAAGCGACTGGAGCAGCAGAATTGCAAAAAATTTGTTGCCTTCTCAACCATTTCTTCGCTTCAAACTCCCATATCTCGCGAACGGATTGACCTAACCCAAAAGTTCCTGCTGCGTCTGAAGGTAGAAACTCGCCCGATTACAACGGTATGTGTTTATTTCCCTAGGCCATCCTGGTTAAGCGTTTGGAGCCGCAGAAATGCGAAAAATTTGTTTTCTTCTCAACTATTTCTTAGCTTCAAACTCCCATTTCTCGCGAACAGATTGACATAACCCAAAAGTTCCTGCTACGTCTGAAAGTAGGAAATCGACCGATTACAACGGTATGTGTATTTTTCCCCTAGGCCATTCTGGTTAAGCGTCTGGAGCAGCAGAAGTGAGAAATATTTGTTGCCTTCTCAACCATTTCTTAGCTTCAAACTCCCATATCTCGCGAACAGATTGATCTAACCCAGAAATTCCTGCAGCGTCTGAAAGTAGAAACTCGACCGATTACAACGGTATGTGTATTTTTCCCCTAGGCCATTCTGGTTAAGCGACTGGAGCAGCAGAATTGCAAAGAATTTGTTGTCTTGTCAACCATTTCTTAGCTTCAAAGTCCCATATCTCGCGAAGGGATTGACCATACCCAAAATTTCCGGCTGCGTCTGGAAGTAGAAACTCGCCCGATTACAACGGTATGTGTACTTTTCCCTAGGCCATTCTGGTTAAGCGTTTGGAGCAGCAGAAATGCGAAAAATTTGTTGTCTTCTCAACTATTTCTTAGCTTCAAACTCCCATATCTCGCGAACGGATTGACTTAACGCAAAAGTTCCTGCTGCGTCTGAAAGTAGAAACTCACCCGATTACAACGGTATGTGTATTTCTCCCCTAGGCCATTCTGGTTAAGCGACTGGAGCAGCAGAATTGCAAAAAATTTGTTGCCTTCTCAACCATTTCTTAACTTCAAACTCCCATATCTCGCGAACGGATTGACCTTACCCAAAAGTTCCTCCTGCGTCTGAAAGTAGAAACTAGCCCGATTACAACGGTATGTGTATTTTTTCCCTAGGCCAATCTGGTTAAGCGATTGGAGCAGCAGAGGTGCGAAAAACTTGTTGCCTTCTCAACCATTTCTTAGCTTCAAACACCCATATCTCGCGAACGGATTAACCTAACCCAAAAGTTCCTGCTGCGTCTAAAAGTAGAAACTCGCCCGATTACAACGGTATGTGTATTTTTTCCCTAGGCCAATCTGGTTAAGCGATTGGAGCAGCAGAAGTGCGAAAAATTTGTTGCCTTCTCAACCATTTCTTGGCTACAAACTCACATATCTCGCGAACAGATTGACCTAGCCCAAAAGTTCCTGCTGCGTCTGAAAGTAGAAACTCGCCCGATTACAACGGTATGTGTATTTTCCCCCTAGGCCATTCTGGTTAAGCGACTGGAGCAGCAGAATTTCAAAAAATTGGTTGCATTCTCAACCATTTCTTAGCTTCAAACTCCCATATCTCGCGAACGGATTGACCTAACCCAAAAGTTCCTGCTGCGTCTGAAAGTAGAAACTCGCCCGATTACAACGGTATGTGTTTATTTCCCTAGGCCATCCTGGTTAAGCGTTTGGAGCAGCAGAAATGCGAAAAATTTGTTGCCTTCTCAACTATTTCTTAGCTTCAAACTCCCATATCTCGCGAACAGATTGACCTAACCCAAAAGTTCCTGCTACGTCTGAAAGTAGAAAATCGACCGATTACAACGGTATGTGTATTTTTCCCCTAGGCCATTCTGGTTAAGCGTCTGGAGCAGCAGAATTGCAAAAAATTTGTTGCCTTCTGAACCATTTCTTGGCTTCAAACTCACATATCTCGCGAACAGATTGACCTAGCCCAAAAGTTCCTGCTGCGTCTGAAAGTAGAAACTCGCCCGATTACAACGGTATGTGTATTTTCCCCCTAGGCCATTCTGGTTAAGCGACTGGAGCAGCTGAATTGCAAAAAATTTTATGGCTTCTCAACCATTTCTTAGCTTCAAACTCCCATATCTCGCGAACGGATTGACCTAACCCAAAAATTCCTATTGCATCTGAAAGTAGAAACTCGCCCGAATACGACGGTATGTGTATTTCTTCCCCTAGGCCAACCTGGTTAAGCGATTGGAGCAGCAGAAGTGAGAAAAATTTGTTGCCTTCTCAACCATTTCTTAGCTTCAAACTCCCATATCTCGCGAACGGATTGACCTAACCCAAAAATTCCTGCTGTGTCTGAAAGTAGAAACACGCCCGATTACAACGGTATGTGTATATTTCCCCCAGGCCATCCTGGTTACGCGACTGGAGCAGCAGTAGTGCGAAAAATTTGTTGTCTTGTCAACCATTTCTTAGTTCCAAAGTCCCATATCTCGCGAACGGATTGACCTAACCCTAAAATTCCTATTGCATCTGAAAGTAGAAACTCGCCCTAATACAACGGTATGTGTATTTTTCCACTAGGCCATTCTGGTTAAGCGATTGGAGCAGCAGAAGTGCGAAAAATTTGTTGCCATCTCAACCATTTCTTAGCTTCAAACTCCCATATCTCGCGAACGGATTGACCTAACCCAAAAATTCCTATTGCGTCTGAAAGTAGAAACTCGTCCAGTTACAACGGTATGTGTATTTTTTCCCTAGGCCATTTTGGTTAAGCGTTTGGAGCAACAGAAGTGCGAAAAATTTGTTGCCTTCTCAATCATTTCTTAGCTTCAAACTCCCATATCTCGCGAACGGATTGACCTAACCCAAAAATTCCTATTGCATTGAAAGTAGAAACTTGCCCGATTAAAACGGCCCGATTACAACACTGGGCCATTCTGGTTAAGCGATTGAAGCAGCAGAATTGCGAAAAATTTGTTACCTTCTCAACCATTTCTTAGCTTCAAACTCCCATATCTCGCGATCGGATTGAACTGACCCAAAAATTCCTATTGCGTCTGAAAGTAGAGACTCGCCCCATTACAACGGTATGTGTATTTTTTCCCTAGGCCAATCTGGTTAAGCGATTGGAGCAGCAGAAGTGAGTAAAATTTGTTGCCATCTCAACCATTTCTTAGCTTCAAACTCACATATCTCGCGAACAGATTGACCTAACCCAAAAGTTCCTGCTGCGTCTGAAAGGAGAAACACGACCGATTACAACGGTATGTGTATATTTCCCCTAGGCCATCCTGGTTAAGCGTTTGGAGCAGCAGAACGGCGAAATATTTGTTGCCTTCTGAACCATTTCTTGGCTTCAAACTCACATATCTCGCGAACAGATTGACCTAGCCCAAAAGTTCCTGCTGCGTCTGAAAGTAGGAACTCGCCCGATTACAACGGTATGTGTATTTTCCCCCTAGGCCATTCTGGTTAAGCGACTGGAGCAGCAGAATTGCAAAAAATTTGTTGCCTTCTCAACCATTTCTTAGCTTCAAACTCCCATATCTCGCGAACGGATTGACCTAACCCAAAAGTTCGTGCTGCGTCTGAAAGTAGAAACTCGCCCGATTAC
Source organism: Ptiloglossa arizonensis (assembly GCF_051014685.1). Classification (NCBI taxonomy): domain Eukaryota; kingdom Metazoa; phylum Arthropoda; class Insecta; order Hymenoptera; family Colletidae; genus Ptiloglossa; species Ptiloglossa arizonensis. The sequence continues at coordinate 56,898 of NW_027479016.1, forward strand.
AACGGTATGTGTTTATTTCCCTAGGCCATCCTGGTTAAGCGTTTGGAGCCGCAGGAATGCGAAAAATTTGTTTTCTTCTCAACTATTTCTTAGCTTCAAACTCCCATATCTCGCGAAAAGATTGACCTAACCCAAAAGTTCGTGCTACGTCTGAAAGTAGAAAATCGACCGATTACAACGGTATGTGTATTTTTCCCCTAGGCCATTCTGGTTAAGCGTCTGGAGCAGCAGAAGTGAGAAATATTTGTTGCCTTCTCAACCATTTCTTAGCTTCAAACTCCCATATCTCGCGAACAGATTGACCTAACCCAGAAATTCCTGCTGCGTCTGAAAGTAGAAACTCGACCGATTACAACGGTATGTGTATTTTTCCCCTAGGCCATTCTGGTTAAGCGACTGGAGCAGCAGAATTGCAAAAAAATTGTTGTCTTGTCAACCATTTCTTAGCTTCAAAGTCCCATATCTCGCGAACGGATTGACCAAACCCAAAAATTCCTGCTGCGGCTGAAAGTAGAAACTCGTCCGGTTGCAACGGTATGTGTATTTTTTCCCTAGGCCATTCTGGCTAAGCGTTTGGAGCAGCAGAAGCGCGAAAAATTGTTTGCCTTCTCAACCATTTCCTGGCTTCAAACTCCCATATCTCGCGAACAGATTGACCTAACCCAAAAATTCCTGCTGCGTCTGAAAGTAGAAACTCGACCGATTACAACGGTATGTGTATTTTTCCCCTAGGCCATTCTGGTTAAGCGACTGGAGTAGCAGAATTGCAAAGAATTTGTTGTCTTGTCAACCATTTCTTAGCTTCAAAGTCTCATATATTGCGAACGGATTGACCAAACCCAAAAATTCCGGCTGCGTCTGAAAGTAGAAACTCGCCCGATTACAACGGTATGTGTACTTTTCCCTAGGCCATTCTGGTTAAGCGTTTGGAGCAGCAGAAATGCGAAAAATTTGTTGTCTTCTCAACTATTTCTTAGCTTCAAACTCCCATATCTCGCGAACGGATTGACCTAACGCAAAAGTTCCTGCTGCGTCTGAAAGTAGAAACTCGCCCGATTACAACGGTATGTGTATTTCTCCCCTAGGCCATTCTGGTTAAGCGACTGGAGCCGCAGAATTGCAAAAAAATTTGTTGCCCTCTCAACCATTTCTTAGCTTCAAACTCCCATATCTCGCGAACGGATTGACCTAACCCAAAAGTTCCTGCTGCGTCTGAAAGTAGAAACTCGCCCGATTACAACGGTATGTGTATTTTCCCCCTAGGCCATTCTGGTTAAGCGACTGGAGCAGCAGAAGTGCAAAGAATTTGTTGTCTTGTCAACCATTTCTTAGCTTCAAAGTCCCATATCTCGCGAACGGATTTCCAAACCCAAAAATTCCGGCTGCGTCTGAAAGTAGAAACTCGCCCGATTACAATGGTATGTGTATTTTCCTCCTAGGCCATTCTGGTTAAGCGACTGGAGCAGCAGAAGTGCAAAGAATTTGTTGTCTTGTCAACCATTTCTTAGCTTCAAACTCCCATATCTCGCGAACGGATTGAACTAACTCAAAAGTTCCTGCTGCATCTGAAAGTAGAAACTCGACCGATTACAACGGTATGTGTATTTTTCCCCTAGGCCATTCTGGTTAAGCGACTGGAGCAGCAGAATTGCAAAAAACTTGTTGTCTTGTCAACCATTTCTTAGCTTCAAAGGCCCATATCTCGCGAACGGATTGACCAAACCCAAAAATTCCTGCTGCGTCTGAAAGTAGAAACTCGCCCGATTACAACGGTATGTGTACTTCTCCCCTAGGCCATTCTGGTTAAGCGACTGGAGCAGCAGAATTGCAAAAAATTTGTTGCCTTCTCAACCATTTCTTCGCTTCAAACTCCCATATCTTGCGAACGGATTGACCTAACCCAAAAGTTCCTGCTGCGTCTGAAGGTAGAAACTCGCCCGATTACAACGGTATGTGTTTATTTCCCTAGGCCATCCTGGTTAAGCGTTTGGAGCCGCAGAAATGCGAAAAATTTGTTTTCTTCTCAACTATTTCTTAGCTTCAAACTCCCATATCTCGCGAACAGATTGACATAACCCAAAAGTTCCTGCTACGTCTGAAAGTAGAAAATCGACCGATTACAACGGTATGTGTATTTTTCCCCTAGGCCATTCTGGTTAAGCGTCTGGAGCAGCAGAAGTGAGAAATATTTGTTGCCTTCTCAACCATTTCTTAGCTTCAAACTCCCATATCTCGCGAACAGATTGATCTAACCCAGAAATTCCTGCTGCGTCTGAAAGTAGAAACTCGACCGATTACAACGGTATGTGTATTTTTCCCCTAGGCCATTCTGGTTAAGCGACTGGAGCAGCAGAATTGCAAAGAATTTGTTGTCTTGTCAACCATTTCTTAGCTTCAAAGTCCCATATCTCGCGAAGGGATTGACCAAACCCAAAATTTCCGGCTGCGTCTGGAAGTAGAAACTCGCCCGATTACAACGGTATGTGTACTTTTCCCTAGGCCATACTGGTTAAGCGTTTGGAGCAGCAGAAATGCGAAAAATTTGTTGTCTTCTCAACTATTTCTTAGCTTCAAACTCCCATATCTCGCGAACGGATTGTCTTAACGCAAAAGTTCCTGCTGCGTCTGAAAGTAGAAACTCACCCGATTACAACGGTATGTGTATTTCTCCCCTAGGCCATTCTGGTTAAGCGACTGGAGCAGCAGAATTGCAAAAAATTTGTTGCCTTCTCAACCATTTCTTAACTTCAAACTCCCATATCTCGCGAACGGATTGACCTTACCCACAAGTTCCTCCTGCGTCTGAAAGTAGAAACTAGCCCGATTACAACGGTATGTGTATTTTTTCCCTAGGGCAATCTGGTTAAGCGATTGGAGCAGCAGAGGTGCGAAAAATTTGTTGCCTTCTGAACCATTTCTTGGCTACAAACTCACATATCTCGCGAACAGATTGACTTATCCCAAAAGTTCCTGCTGCGTCTGAAAGTAGAAACACGACCGATTACAACGGTATGTGTATATTTCCCCTAGGCCATCCTGGTTAAGCGTTTGGAGCAGCAGAACGGCGAAAAATTTGTTGCCTTCTGAACCATTTCTTGGCTTCAAACTCACATATCTCGCGAACAGATTCACTTAGCCCAAAATTTCCTGCTGCGTCTGAAAGTGGAAACTCGCCCGATTACAACGGTATGTGTATTTTCCCCCTAGGCCATTCTGGTTAAGCGACTGGAGCAGCAGAATTTCAAAAAATTTGTTGCCTTCTCAACCATTTCTTAGCTTCAAACTCCCATATCTCGCGAACGGATTGACCTAACCCAAAAGTTCCTGCTGCGTCTGAAAGTAGAAACACGCCCGATTACAACGGTATGTGTATATTTCCCCCAGGCCATCCTGGTTACGCGACTGGAGCAGCAGTAGTGCGAAAAATTTGTTGCCTTCTGAACCATTTCTTGGCTTCAAACTCACATATCTCGCGAACAGATTGATCTAACCCAAAAGTTCCTGCTGCGTCTGAAAGTAGAAACACGACCGATTACAACGGTATGTGTATATTTCCCCTAGGCCATCCTGGTTAAGCGTTTGGAGCAGCAGAACGGCGAAAAATTTGTTGCCTTCTGAACCATTTCTTGGCTTCAAACTCACATATCTCGCGAACAGATTGACCTAGCCCAAAAGTTCCTGCTGCGTCTGAAAGTAGAAACTCGCCCGATTACAACGGTATGTGTATTTTCCCCCTAGGCCATTCTGGTTAAGCGACTGGAGCAGCAGAATTTCAAAAAATTGGTTGCATTCTCAACCATTTCTTAGCTTCAAACTCCCATATCTCGCGAACGGATTGACCTAACCCAAAAGTTCCTGCTGCGTCTGAAAGTAGAAACTCGCCCGATTACAACGGTATGTGTTTATTTCCCTAGGCCATCCTGGTTAAGCGTTTGGAGCAGCAGAAATGCGAAAAATTTGTTGCCTTCTCAACTATTTCTTAGCTTCAAACTCCCATATCTCGCGAACAGATTGACCTAACCCAAAAGTTCCTGCTACGTCTGAAAGTAGAAAATCGACCGATTACAACGGTATGTGTATTTTTCCCCTAGGCCATTCTGGTTAAGCGTTTGGAGCAGCAGAATTGCAAAAAATTTGTTGTCTTGTCAACCATTTCTTAGCTTCAAACTCCCATATCTCGCGAACGAATTGACCTAACCCAAAACTTCCTATTGCATCTGAAAGTAGAAACTCAACGAATACAACGGTATGTGTATTTTTTCCCTAGACCATTCTGGTTAAGCGTTTGGAACAGCAGAAGTGAGAAATATTTGTTGCCTTCTCAACCATTTCTTAGCTTCAAACTCCCATATCTCGCGAACAGATTGACCTAACCCAGAAATTCCTGCTGCGTCTGAAAGTAGAAACTCGACCGATTACAACGGTATGTGTATTTCTCCCCTAGGCCATTCTGGTTAAGCGACTGGAGCAGCAGAATTGCAAAAAATTTGTTGCCTTCTCAACCATTTCTTAGCTTCAAACTCCCATATCTCGAGAACGGATTGACCTAACCCAAAGTTCCTGCTGCGTCTGAAAGTAGAAACTCGCCCGAATACAACGGTATGTGTATTTTTCCCCCAGGCTATCCTGGTTACGCGACTGGAGCAGCAGTAGTGCGAAAAATTTGTTGTCTTTTCAACCATTTCTTAGTTTCAAAGTCCCATATCTCGCGAACGGATTGACCTAATCCTAAAATTCCTATTGCATCTGAAAGTAGAAACTCGTCCAGTTACAACGGTATGTGTATTTTTTCCCTAGGCCCTTCTGGTTAAGCGTTTGGAGCAACAGAAGTGCGAAAAATTTGTTGCCTTCTCAATCATTTCTTAGCTTCAAACTCCCATATCTCGCGAACGGATTGACCTAACCCAAAAATTCCTATTGCATTGAAAGTAGAAACTCGCCCGATTAAAACGGCCCGATTACAAAACTAGGCCATTCTGGTTAAGCGATTGAAGCAGCAGAATTGCGAAAAATTTGTTGCCTCCTCAACCATTTCTTAGCTTCAAACTCCGATATCTCGTGAACGGATTGACCTGACCCAAAAATTCCTATTGCGTCTGAAAGTAGAAACTCGCCCCATTACAACGGTATGTGTATTTTTTCCATAGGCCAATCTGGTTAAGAGATTGGAGCAGCAGAAGTGCGAAAAATTTGTTGCCTTCTCAATCATTTCTCAGCTTCAAACTCCCATATCTCGCGAACGGATTGATAAAACCCAACAATTCCTGCTGCGTCTGAAAGTGGAAACTCGCCCGATTACAACGGTATGTGTATTTTTTCCCTAGGCCAATCTGGTTAAGCGATTGGAGCAGCAGAAATGAGAAAAATTTGTTGCCTTCTCAACCATTTCTTAGCTTCAAAGTCCCATATCAAGCGAACGGATTGACCTAACCCAAAAGTTCCTGCTGCGTCTGAAAGTAGAAACTCGCCCGATTACAACGGTATGTGTGTATTTCCCCGAGGCCATCCTGGTTAAGCGATTGGACCAGCAGAAGTGCGAAAAATTTGTTGCCTTCTGAACCATTTCTTGGCTTCAAACTCACATATCTCGCGAACAGATTGACCTAACCCAAAAGTTCCTGCTGCGTCTGAAAGTAGAAACACGACCGATTACAACGGTATGTGTATATTTCCCCTAGGCCATCCTGGTTAAGCGTTTGGAGCAGCAGAACGGCGAAAAATTTGTTGCCTTCTGAACCATTTCTTGGCTTCAAACTCACATATCTCGCGAACAGATTGACCTAGCCCAAAAGTTCCTGCTGCGTCTGAAGGTAGAAACTCGCCCGATTACAACGGTATGTGTATTTTCCCCCTAGGCCATTCTGGTTAAGCGACTGGAGCAGCAGAATTTCAAAAAATTTGTTGCCTTCTCAACCATTTCTTAGCTTCAAACTCCCATATCTCGCGAACGGATTGACCTAATCCAAAAGTTCCTGCTGCGTCTGAAAGTAGAAACTCGCCGAATACAACGGTATGTGTATTTTTTCCCTAGACCATTCTGGTTAAGCGTTTGGAGCAGCAGAAGTGAGAAATATTTGTTGCCTTCTCAACCATTTCTTAGCTTCAAACTCCCATATCTCGCGAACAGATTGACCTAACCCAGTAATTCCTGCTGCGTCTGAAAGTAGAAACTCGCCCGATTACAACGGTATGTGTATTTTCCCCCTAGGCCATTCTGGTTAAGCGACTGGAGCAGCAGAAGTGCAAAGAATTTGTTGTCTTGTCAACCATTTCTTAGCTTCAAAGTCCCATATCTCGCGAACGGATTTCCAAACCCAAAAATTCCGGCTGCGTCTGAAAGTAGAAACTCGACCGATTACAACGGTATGTGTATTTTTCCCCTAGGCCATTCTGGTTAAGCGACTGGAGCAGCAGAATTGCAATAAATTTGTTGTCTTGTCAACCATTTCTTAGCTTCAAAGTCCCATATCTCGCGAACGGATTGACCAAACCCAAAAATTCCTGCTGCGTCTGAAAGTAGAAACTCGCCCGATTACAACGGTATGTGTATTTCTCCCCTAGGCCATTCTGGTTAAGCGACTGGAGCAGCAGAATTGCAAAAAATTTGCTGCCTTCTCAACCGTTTCTTAGCTTCAAACTCCCATATCTCGCGAACGGATTGACCTGACCCAAAAGTTCCTGCTGTGTCTGAAAGTAGAAACTCGCCCGATTACAACGGTATGTGTACTTTTCCCTAGGCCATTCTGGTTAAGCGTTTGGAGCAGCAGAAATGCGAAAAATTTGTTGTCTTCTCAACTATTTCTTAGCTTCAAACTCCCATATCTCGCGAACGGATTGACCTAACGCAAAAGTTCCTGCTGCGTCTGAAAGTAGAAACTCGCCCGATTACAACGGTATGTGTATTTCTCCCCTAGACCAATCTGGTTCAGAAATTGGAGCAGCAGAAGTGCGAAAAATTTGTTGCCTTCTCAATCATTTCTCAGTTTCAAACTCCCATATCTCGCGAACGGATTGATAAAACCCAAAAATTCCTGCTCCGTCTGAAAGTAGAAACTCGCCCGATTACAACGGTATGTGTATTTCTCCCCTAGGCCATTCTGGTTAAGCGACTGGAGCAGCAGAATTGCAAAAAATTTGTTGCCTTCTCAACCATTTCTTAGCTTCAAACTCCCATATCTCGCGAACGGATTGACCTAATCCAAAAGTTCCTGCTGCGTCTGAAAGTAGAAACTCGCCCGATTACCACGGTATGTGTTTATTTCCCTAGGCCATCCTGGTTAAGCGTTTGGAGCAGCAGAATTGCAAAAAATTTGTTGTCTTGTCAACCATTTCTTAGCTTCAAACTCCCATATCTCGCGAACGGATTGACCTAACCCAAAAATTCCTATTGCATTGAAAGTAGAAACTCGCCCGATTAAAACGGCCCGATTACAAAACTAGGCCATTCTGGTTAACCGATTGAAGCAGCAGAATTGCGAAAAATTTGTTGCCTCCTCAACCATTTCTTAGCTTCAAACTCCGATATCTCGTGAACGGATTGACCTGACCCAAAAATTCCTATTGCGTCTGAAAGTAGAAACTCGCCCCATTACAACGGTATGTGTATTTTTTCCATAGGCTTATCTGGTTAAGAGATTGGAGCAGCAGAAGTGCAAAAAATTTGTTGCCTTCTCAATCATTTCTCAGCTTCAAACTCCCATATCTCGCGAACGGATTGATGAAACCCAACAATTCCTGCTGCGTCTGAAAGTGGAAACTCGCCCGATTACAACGGTATGTGTATTTTTTCCCTAGGCCAATCTGGTTAAGCGATTGGAGCAGCAGAAATGAGAAAAATTTGTTGCCTTCTCAACCATTTCTTAGCTTCAAAGTCCCATATCTCGCGAACGGATTGACCTAACCCAAAAGTTCCTGCTGCGTCTGAAAGTAGAAACTCGCCCGATTACAACGGTATGTGTGTATTTCCCCCAGGCCATCCTGGTTAAGCGATTGGAGCAGCAGAAGTGCGAAATATTTGTTGCCTTCTGAACCATTTCTTGGCTTCAAACTCACATATCTCGCGAACAGATTGACCTAACCCAAAAGTTCCTGCTGCGTCTGAAAGTAGAAACACGACCGATTACAACGGTATGTGTATATTTCCCCTAGGCCATCCTGGTTAAGCGTTTGGAGCAGCAGAACGGCGAAAAATTTGTTGCCTTCTGAACCATTTCTTGGCTTCAAACTCACATATCTCGCGAACAGATTGACCTAGCCCAAAAGTTCCTGCTGCGTCTGAAGGTAGAAACTCGCCCGATTACAACGGTATGTGTATTTTCCCCCTAGACCATTCTGGTTAAGCGTTTGGAGCAGCAGAAGTGAGAAATATTTGTTGCCTTCTCAACCATTTCTTAGCTTCAAACTCCCATATCTCGCGAACAGATTGACCTAACCCAGTAATTCCTGCTGCGTCTGAAAGTAGAAACTCGCGCGATTACAACGGTATGTGTATTTTCCCCCTAGGCCATTCTGGTTAAGCGACTGGAGCAGCAGAAGTGCAAAGAATTTGTTGTCTTGTCAACCATTTCTTAGCTTCAAAGTCCCATATCTCGCGAACGGATTTCCAAACCCAAAAATTCCGGCTGCGTCTGAAAGTAGAAACTCGCCCGATTACAACCGTATGTGTATGTTCCCCCTAGGCCATTCTGGTTAAGCGACTGGAGCAGCAGAAGTGTAAAGAATTTGTTGTCTTGTCAACCATTTCTTAGCTTCAAAATCCCATATCTCGCGAACGGATTGAACTAACGCAAAAGTTCCTGCTGCGTCTGAAAGTAGAAACTCGACCGATTACAACGGTATGTGTATTTTTCCCCTAGGCCATTCTGGTTAAGCGACTGGAGCAGCAGAATTGCAATAAATTTGTTGTCTTGTCAACCATTTCTTAGCTTCAAAGTCCCATATCTCGCGAACGGATTGACCAAACCCAAAAATTCCTGCTGCGTCTGAAAGTAGAAACTCGCCCGATTACAACGGTATGTGTATTTCTCCCCTAGGCCATTCTGGTTAAGCGACTGGAGCAGCAGAATTGCAAAAAATTTGCTGCCTTCTCAACCGTTTCTTAGCTTCAAACTCCCATATCTCGCGAACGGATTGACCTGACCCAAAGTTCCTGCTGTGTCTGAAAGTAGAAACTCGCCCGATTACAACGGTATGTGTACTTTTCCCTAGGCCATTCTGGTTAAGCGTTTGGAGCAGCAGAAATGCGAAAAATTTGTTGTCTTCTCAACTATTTCTTAGCTTCAAACTACCATATCTCGCGAACGGATTGACCTAACGCAAAAGATCCTGCTGCGTCTGAAAGTAGAAACTCGCCCGATTACAACGGTATGTGTATTTCTCCCCTAGACCAATCTGGTTCAGAAATTGGAGCAGCAGAAGTGCGAAAAATTTGTTGCCTTCTCAATCATTTCTCAGCTTCAAACTCCCATATCTCGCGAACGGATTGATAAAACCCAAAAATTCCTGCTGCGTCTGAAAGTAGAAACTCGCCCGATTACAACGGTATGTGTATTTTTTCCCTAGGCCAATCTGGTTAAGCGATTGGAGCAGCAGAAATGAGAAAAATTTGTTGCCTTCTCAACCATTTCTTAGCTTCAAAGTCCCATATCTCGCGAACGGATTGACCTAACCCAAAAGTTCCTGCTGCGTCTGAAAGTAGAAACTCGCCCGATTACAACGGTATGTGTATATTTCCCCTAGGCCATCCTGGTTACGCGACTGGAGCAGCAGAAGTGCGAAGAATTTGTTGTCTTGTCAACCATTTCTTTGTTTCAAAGTCCCATATCTCGCGAACGGATTGACCTAACCCTAAAATTCCTATTGCGGCTGAAAGTAGAAACTCGTCCAGTTACAATGGTATGTGTATTTTTTCCCTAGGCCATTCTGGTTAAGCGTTTGGAGCAGCAGAAGTGAGAAATATTTGTTGCCTTCTCAACCATTTCTTAGCTTCAAACTCCCATATCTCGCGAACAGATTGACCTAACCCAGAAATTCCTGCTGCGTCTGAAAGTAGAAACTGGACCGATTACAACGGTATGTGTATTTCTCCCCAAGGCCATTCTGGTTAAGCGACTGGAGCAGCAGAATTGCAAAAAAATTGTTGTCTTGTCAACCATTTCTTAGATTCAAAGTCCCATATCTCGCGAACGGATTGACCAAACCCAAAAATTCCGGCTGCGTCTGAAAGCAGAAACTCGCCCGATTACAACGGTATGTGTACTTTTCCCTAGGCCATTCTGGTTAAGCGTTTGGAGCAGCAGAAATGCGAAAAATTTGTTGTCTTGTCAACCATTTCTTAGCTTCAAACTCCCATATCTCGCGAACGGATTGAACTAATGCAAAAGTTCCTGCTGCGTCTGAAAGTAGAAACTCGACCGATTACAACGGTATGTGTATTTTTCCCCTAGGCCATTCTGGTTAAGCGACTGGAGCAGCAGAATTGCAAAAAATTTGTTGTCTTCTCAACTATTTCTTAGCTTCAAACTCCCATATCTCGCGAACGGATTGACCTAACGCAAAAGTTCCTGCTGCGTCTGAAAGTAGAAACTCGCCCGATTACAACGGTATGTGTATTTCTCCCCTAGGCCATTCTGGTTAAGCGACTGGAGCAGCAGAATTGCAAAAAATTTGTTGCCTTCTCAACCATTTCTTAGCTTCAAACTCCCATATCTCGCGAACGGATTGACCTAACCCAAAAGTTCCTGCTGCGTCTGAAAGTAGAAACTCGCCCGATTACAACGGTATGTGTATTTTTTCCCTAGGCCAATCTGGTTAAGCGATTGGAGCAGCAGAAGGGCGAAAAATTTGTTGCCTTCTCAACCATTTCTTAGCTTCAAACTCCCATATCTCGCGAACGGATTGACCTAACCCAAAAGTTCCTGCTGCGTCTGAAAGTAGAAACTCGCCCGATTACAACGGTATGTGTATTTTTTCCCTAGGCCATTCTGGTTAAGCGACTGGAGCAGCAGAATCGCAAAAAATTTGTTGTCTTGTCAACCATTTCTTAGCTTCAAACTCCCATATCTCGCGAACGGATTGACCTATCGCAAAAGTTCCTGCTGCGTCTGAAAGTAGGAACTCGCCCGATTACAACGGTATGTGTATTTCTCCCCTAGGCCATTCTGGTTAAGCGACTGGAGCAGCAGAATTGCAAAAAATTTGTTGCCTTCTCAACCATTTCTTAGCTTCAAACTCCCATATCTCGCGAACGGATTCACTTAACCTAAAAGTTCCTGCTGCGTCTGAAAGTAGGAACTCGCCCGATTACAACGGTATGTGTATTTTTTCCCTAGGCCAATCTGGTTAAGCGATTGGAGCAGCAGAATTGCGAAAAATTTGTTGCCTTCTCAACCATTTCTTAGTTTCAAAGTCCCATATCTCGCGAACGGATTGACCTAACCCTAAAATTCCTATTGCGTCTGAAAGTAGAAACTCGTCCAGTTACAATGGTATGTGTATTTTTTCCCTAGGCCATTCTGGTTTAGCGACTGGAGCAGCAGAAGTGCAAAGAATTTGTTGTCTTGTCAACCATTTCTTAGTTTCAAAGTCCCATATCTCGCGAACGGATTGACCTAACCCAAAAGTTCCTGCTGCGTCTGAAAGTAGAAACTCGCCCGATTACAACGGTATGTGTATATTTCCCCTAGGCCATCCTGGTTAAGCGATTGGAGCAGCAGAACTGCGAAAAATTTGTTGCCTTCTGACCATTTCTTGGCTTCAAACTCACATATCTCGCGAACAGATTGACCTAACCCAAAAGTTCCTGCTGCGTCTGAAAGTAGAAACACGACCGATTACAACGGTAAGTGTATATTTCCCCTAGGCCATCCTGGTTAAGCGTTTGGAGCAGCAGAACGGCGAAAAATTTGTTGCCTTCTGAACCATTTCTTGGCTTAAAACTCACATATCTCGCGAACAGATTGACCTAGCCCAAAAGTTCCTGCTGCGTCTGAAAGTAGAAACTCGCCCGATTACAACGGTATGTGTATTTTCCCCCTAGGCCATTCTGGTTAAGCGACTGGAGCAGCAGAATTGCAAAAAATTTCTTGTCTTGTCAACCATTTCTTATCTTCAAAGTCCCATATCTCGCGAACGGATTGACCTAACCTAAAAGTTCCTGCTGCGTCTGAAAGTAGGAACTCGCCCGATTACAACGGTATGTGTATTTTTTCCCTCGGCCAATCTGGTTAAGCGATTGGAGCAGCAGAAGTGCGAAAAATTTGTTGCCTTCTCAACCTTTTCTTAGCTTCCAACTCCCATATCTCGCGAACGGATTGACCTAACGCAAAAGTTCCTGCTGCGTCTGAAAGTAGAAACTCGCCCGATTACAACGGTATGTGTATTTCTCCCCTAGGCCATTCTGGTTAAGCGACTGGAGCAGCAGAATTGCAAAAAATTTGTTGCCTTCTCAACCATTTCTTTGCTTCAAACTCCCATATCTCGCGAACGGATTGACCTAACCTAAAAGTTCCTGCTGCGTCTGAAAGTAGGAACTCGCCCGATTACAACGGTATGTGTATTTTTTCCCTCGGCCAATCTGGTTAAGCGATTGGAGCAGCAGAAGTGCGAAAAATTTGTTGCCTTCTCAACCTTTTCTTAGCTTCCAACTCCCATATCTCGCGAACGGATTGACCTAACCCAAAAGTTCCTGCTGCGTCTGAAAGTAGAAACTCGCCCGATTACAACGGTATGTGTATTTTTTCCCTAGGCCTATCTGGTTAAGCGATTGGAGCAGCAGAAGTGCGAAAAATTTGTTGTCTTCTCAACCATTTCTTAGTTTCAAAGTCCCATATCTCGCGAACGGATTGACCGAACCCTAAAATTCCTATTGCGTCTGAAAGTAGAAACTCGTCCAGTTACAATGGTATGTGTATTTTTTCCCTAGGCCATTCTGGTTAAGCGACTGGAGCAGCAGAAGTGCAAAGAATTTGTTGTCTTGTCAACCATTTCTTAGCTTCAAAGTCCCATATCTCGCGAACGGATTGACCTAACCCAAAAGTTCCTGCTGCGTCTGAAAGTAGAAACTCGCCCGATTACAACGGTTAGTGTATATTTCCCCTAGGCCATCCTGGTTAAGCGTTTGGAGCAGCAGAAATGCGAAAAATTTGTTGTCTTCTCAACTATTTCTTAGCTTCAAACTCCCATATCTCGCGAACGGATTGACCTAACGCAAAAGTTCCTGCTGCGTCTGAAAGTAGAAACTCGCCCGATTACAACGGTATGTGTATTTCTCCCCTAGGCCATTCTGGTTAAGCGACTGGAGCAGCAGAATTGCAAAAAATTTGTTGCCTTCTCAACAATTTCTTAGCTTCAAACTCCCATATCTCGCGAACGGATTGACCTAACCCAAAAGTTCCTGCTGCGTCTGAAAGTAGAAACTCGCCCGATTACAACGGTATGTGTATTTTTTCCCTAGGCCTATCTGGTTAAGCGATTGGAGCAGCAGAAGTGCGAAAAATTTGTTGTCTTCTCAACCATTTCTTAGTTTCAAAGTCCCACATCTCGCCAACGGATTGAACTAACCCAAAAGTTCCTGCTGCGTCTGAAAGTAGAAACTCGCCCCAATACAACGGTATGTGTATTTTTCCCCCAGGCTATCCTGGTTACGCGACTGGAGCAGCAGTAGTGCGAAAAATTTGTTGTCTTCTCAACCATTTCTTAGCTTCAAAGTCTCATATCTCGCGAACGGATTGACCTAACCCTAAAATTCCTATTGCATCTGAAAGTAGAAACTCGCCCGAATACAACGGTATGTGTATTTTTCCACTAGGCCATTCTGGTTAAGCGATTGGAGCAGCAGAAGTGCGAAAAATTTGTTGCCATCTCAACCATTTCTTAGCTTCAAACTTCCATATCTCGCGAACGGATTGACCTAACCCAAAAATTCCTATTGCGTCTGAAAGTAGAAACTCGTCCAGTTACAACGGTATGTGTATTTTTTCCCTAGGCCATTCTGGTTAAGCGTTTGGAGCAACAGAAGTGCGAAAAATTTGTTGCCTTCTCAATCATTTCTTAGCTTCAAACTCCCATATCTCGCGAACGGATTGACCTAACCCAAAAATTCCTATTGCATTGAAAGTAGAAACTCGCCCGATTAAAACGGCCCGATTACAACACTAGGCCATTCTGGTTAAGCGATTGAAGCAGCAGAAATGCGAAAAATTTGTTGTCTTCTCAACTATTTCTTAGCTTCAAACTCCCATATCTCGCGAACGGATTGACCTATCGCAAAAGTTCCTGCTGCGTCTGAAAGTAGAAACTCGCCCGATTACAACGGTATGTGTATTTCTCCCCTAGGCCATTCTGGTTAAGCGACTGGAGCAGCAGAATTGCAAAAAATTTGTTGCCTTCTCAACCATTTCTTAGCTTCAAACTCCCATATCTCGCGAACGGATTAACCTAACCTAAAAGTTCCTGCTGCGTCTGAAAGTAGGAACTCGCCCGATTACAACGGTATGTGTATTTTTTCCCTAGGCCAATCTGGTTAAGCGATTGGAGCAGCAGAATTGCGAAAAAATTTGTTGCCTTCTCAACCATTTCTTAGTTTCAAAGTCCCATATCTCGCGAACGGATTGACCTAACCCTAAAATTCCTATTGCGTCTGAAAGTAGAAACTCGTCCAGTTACAATGGTATGTGTATTTTTTCCCTAGGCCATTCTGGTTAAGCGACTGGAGCAGCAGAAGTGCAAAGAATTTGTTGTCTTGTCAACCATTTCTTAGCTTCAAAGTCCCATATCTCGCGAACGGATTGACCTAACCCAAAAGTTCCTGCTGCGTCTGAAAGTAGAAACTCGCCCGATTACAACGGTATGTGTATATTTCCCCTAGGCCATCCTGGTTAAGCGATTGGAGCAGCAGAACTGCGAAAAATTTGTTGCCTTCTGACCATTTCTTGGCTTCAAACTCACATATCTCGCGAACAGATTGACCTAACCCAGAAATTCGTGCTGCGTCTGAAAGTAGAAACTCGCCCGATTACAACGGTATGTGTTTATTTCCCTAGGCCATTCTGGTTAAGCGACTGGAGCAGCAGAATTGCAAAAAATTTCTTGTCTTGTCAACCATTTCTTATCTTCAAAGTCCCATATCTCGCGAATGGATTGACCAAACCCAAAAATTCCTGCTGCGTCTGAAAGTAGAAACTCGCCCGATTACAACGGTATGTGTACTTTTCCCTAGGCCATTCTGGTTAAGCGTTTGGAGCAGCAGAAATGCGAAAAATTTGATGTCTTCTCAACTATTTCTTAGCTTCAAACTCCCATATCTCGCGAACGGATTGACCTAACGCAAAAGTTCCTGCTGCGTCTGAAAGTAGAAACTCGCCCGATTACAACGGTATGTGTATTTCTCCCCTAGGCCATTCTGGTTAAGCGACTGGAGCAGCAGAATTGCAAAAAATTTGTTGCCTTCTCAACCATTTCTTAGCTTCAAACTCCCATATCTCGCGAACGGATTGACCTAACCTAAAAGTTCCTGCTGCGTCTGAAAGTAGGAACTCGCCCGATTACATCGGTATGTGTATTTTTTCCCTAGGCCAATCTGGTTAAGCGATTGGAGCAGCAGAAGTGCGAAAAATTTGTTGCCTTCTCAACCATTTCTTAGCTTCAAACTCCCATATCTCGCGAACGGATTGACCTAACCCAAAAGTTCCTGCTGCGTCTGAAAGTAGAAACTCGTCCGATTACAACGGTATGTGTATTTTTTCCCTAGGCCTATCTGGTTAAGCGATTGGAGCAGCAGAAGTGCGAAAAATTTGTTGTCTTCTCAACCATTTCTTAGTTTCAATTCCCATATCTCGCGAACGGATTGACCTAACCCTAAAATTCCTATTGCGTCTGAAAGTAGAAACTCGTCCAGTTACAATGGTATGTGTATTTTTTCCCTAGGCCATTCTTGTTAAGCGTTTGGAGCAACAGAAGTGCGAAAAATTTGTTGCCTTCTCAATCATTTCTTAGCTTCAAACTCCCATATCTCGCGAACGGATTGAACTCACCCAAAAATTCCTATTGCATTGAAAGTAGAAACTCGCCCGATTAAAACGGCCCGATTACAACACTAGGCCATTCTGGTTAAGCGATTGAAGCAGCAGAATTGCGAAAAATTTGTTGCCTTCTCAACCATTTCTTAGCTTCAAACTCCCATATCTCGCGAACGGATTGACCTAACCCAAAAATTACTATTGCATCTGAAAGTAGAAACTCGCCGAATACAACGGAATGTGTATTTTTTCCCTAGACCATTCTGGTTAAGCGTTTGGAGCAGCAGAATTGAGAAAAATTTGTTGCCTTCTCAACCATTTCTTAGCTTCAAACTCCCATATCTCGCGAACAGATTGACGTAACCCAGAAATTCCTGCTGCGTCTGAAAGTAGAAACTCGACCGATTACAACGGTATGTGTATTTTTCCCCTAGGCCATTCTGGCTAAGCGACTGGAGCAGCAGAATTGCAAAAAATTTGTTGTCTTGTCAACCATTTCTTAGCTTCAAAGTCCCATATCTCGCGATCGGATTGACCTAACCCAAAAATTCCTATTGCATCTTGAAGTAGAAAGTCGCACGATTACAACGGTATGTGTATTTCTTCCCTAGGCCATTCTGGTTAAGCGTTTGGAGCCGCAGAAGTGGGAAAAATTTGTCGCCTTCTCAACCATTTCTTAGCTGCAAACTCCCATATCTCGCGAACGGATTGACCTAACCCAAAAATTCCTATTGCGTCTGAAAGTAGAAACTTGTCCAGTTACAACGGTATGTGTATTTTTTCCCTAGGCCATTCTTGTTAAGCGTTTGGAGCAACAGAAGTGCGAAAAATTTGTTGCCTTCTCAATCATTTCTTAGCTTCAAACTCCCATATCTCGCGAACGGATTGAACTCACCCAAAAATTCCTATTGCATTGAAAGTAGAAACTCGCCCGATTAAAACGGCCCGATTACAACACTAGGCCATTCTGGTTAAGCGATTGAAGCAGCAGAATTGCGAAAAATTTGTTGCCTTCTCAACCATTTCTTAGCTTCAAACTCCCATATCTCGCGAACGGATTGACCTAGCCCAAAAGTTCCTGCTGCGTCTGAAAGTAGAAACTCGCCCGATTACAACGGTATGTGTATTTTCCCCCTAGGCCATTCTGGTTAAGCGACTGGAGCAGCAGAATTGCAAAAAATTTGTTGCCTTCTCAACCATTTCTTATCTTCAAACTCCCATATCTCGCGAACGGATTGACCTAACCCAAAAGTTCCTGCTGCGTCTGAAAGTAGAAACTCGCCCGATTACAACGGTATGTGTATATTTCCCCTAGACCATCCTGGTTAAGAGATTGGAGCAGCAGAAGTGCGAAAAATTTGTTGCCTACTCAACCATTTCTTGGCTTCAAACTCCCATATCTCGCGAACAGATTGACCTAACCAAAAAATTCCTGCTGCGTCTGAAAGTAGAAGCTCGCCCGATTACAACGGTAAGTGTATATTTCCCCTAGGCCATCATGGTTAAGCGTTTGGAGCAGCAGAACGGCGAAAAATTTGTTGCCTTCTGAACCATTTCTTGGCTTAAAACTCACATATCTCGCGAACAGATTGACCTAGCCCAAAAGTTCCTGCTGCGTCTGAAAGTAGAATCTCGCCCGATTACAACGGTATGTGTATTTTTCCCCTAGGTCAGAGTAGTTATTGGTTTCGAGTATCAGACTTGCGAAAATCTTGATGGTTTCTCAACCATTCCTTAACTTCAAACTCCCATATCTCGCGAACGGATTGACGAACTCGAGAAATTCCTGTTGCATCTGAAAGCAGAAACTCGCCCGATTTCAACGGTATGTGTACTTTTCCCCTAGGCCCTTCCAGTTATTGCTTTCGTGTATCAGACTTGCGAAAATTTTGATGGTTTCACAAGCATTCCTTAACTTCAAACTCCCATATCTCGCGAACGGATTGACGAACTCGAGAAATTCCTGTTGCATCTGAAAGCAGAAACTCGCCCGATTACAACGGTATGTGTATTCTTCCCCTAGGCCATAGTAGTTAATTTTTTCGAGTATCAGACTTGCGAAAATTTTGATGGTTTCTCAACCATTCCTTAACTTCAAACTCCCATATCTCGCGAACGGATTGACGAACTCGAGAAATTCCTGTTGCATCTGAAAGCAGAAACTCGCCCGATTACAACGGTATGTGTATTTTTCCCCTAGACCATAGTAGTTATTGATTTCGACTATCAGACTTGCTAAAATTTTGATGGTTTCTCAACCATTCCTTAACTTCAAACTCCCATATCTCGCGAACGGATTGACGAACTCGAGAAATTCGTGTTGCATCTGGAAGCAGAAACTCGCCCGATTTCAGCGGTATGTGTATTTTTCCCCTAGTCCATAGTAGTTATTGGTTTCGAGTATCAGACTTGCGAAAATTTTGATGGTTTCTCAACCATTCCTTAACTTCAAACTCCCATATCTCGCGAACGGATTGACGAACTCGAGAAATTCCTGTTGCATCTGAAAGTAGAAACTCTCCCGATTACAATGGTGTGTGTACTTTTCCCCTAGGCCCTTCCAGTTATTGCTTTCGTGTATCAGACTTGCGAAAATTTTGATGGTTTCACAAGCATTCCTTAACCTCAAACTCCCATATCTCGCGAACGGATTGACGAACTCGAGAAATTCCAGTAGCATCTGAAGGCAGAATCTCGCCCCATTACAACGGTATGTGTATTTTTGCCCTAGGCCGTAGTAGTAATTGATTTCGACTATCAGACTTGCTAAAGTTTTGATGGTTTCTCAAGCATTCCTTAACTTCAAACCCCCATATCTCGCGAACGGATTGACGAACTCGAGAAATTCCTGTTGCATCTGAAAGTAGAAACTCTCCCGATTACAATGGTGTGTGTACTTTTCCCCTAGGCCCTTCCAGTTATTGCTTTCGTGTATCAGACTTGCGAAAATTTTGATGGTTTCACAAGCATTCCTTAACATCAAACTCCCATATCTCGCGAACGGATTGACGAACTCGAGAAATTCCTGTTGCATCTGAAAGCAGAAACTCGCCCGATTACAACGGTATGTGTATTCTTCCCCTAGGCCATAGTAGTTAATTTTTTCGAGTATCAGACTTGCGAAAATTTTGATGGTTTCCCAACCATTCCTTAACTTCAAACTCCCATATCTCGCGAAAGGATTGACGAACTCGAGAAATTCCTGTTGCATCTGAAAGCAGAAACTCGCCCGATTACAACGGTATGTGTATTTTTCCCCTAGACCATAGTAGTTATTGATTTCGACTATCAGACTTGCTAAAATTTTGATGGTTTCTCAACCATTCCTTAACTTCAAACTCCCATATCTCGCGAACGGATTGACGAACTCGAGAAATTCGTGTTGCATCTGGAAGCAGAAACTCGCCCGATTTCAGCGGTATGTGTATTTTTCCCCTAGTCCATAGTAGTTATTGGTTTCGAGTATCAGACTTGCGAAAATTTTGATGGTTTCTCAACCATTCCTTAACTTCAAACTCCCATATCTCGCGAACGGATTGACGAACTCGAGAAATTCCTGTTGCATCTGAAAGTAGAAACTCTCCCGATTACAATGGTGTGTGTACTTTTCCCCTAGGCCCTTCCAGTTATTGCTTTCGTGTATCAGACTTGCGAAAATTTTGATGGTTTCACAAGCATTCCTTAACCTCAAACTCCCATATCTCGCGAACGGATTGACCAACTCGAGAAATTCCAGTAGCATCTGAAGGCAGAATCTCGCCCCATTACAACGGTATGTGTATTTTTGCCCTAGGCCGTAGTAGTAATTGATGTCGACTATCAGACTTGCTAAAGTTTTGATGGTTTCTCAAGCATTCCTTAAATTAAAACTCCCATATCTCGCGAACGGATTGACGAACTCGAGAAATTCCTGTAGCATCTGAAAGCAGAAACTCGCCCCATTACAACGGTATTTGTATTTTTGCCCTAGGCCGTAGTAGTAATTGATTTCGACTATCAGACTTGCTAAAGTTTTGATGGTTTCTCAAGCATTCCTTAACTTCAAACTCCCATATCTCGCGAACGGATTGACGAACTCGAGAAATTCGTGTTGCATCTGGAAGCAGAAACTCGCCCGATTTCAGCGGTATGTGTATTTTTCCCCTAGGCCAGAGTAGTTATTGGTTTCGAGTATCAGACTTGCGAAAATTTTGATGGTTTCTCAACCATTCCTTAATTTCAAACTCGCATACCTCGCGACCGGATTGACGAACTCGAGAAATTCCTGTTGCATCTGAAAGTAGAAACTCTCCCGATTACAATGGTGTGTGTACTTTTCCCCTAGGCCCTTCCAGTTATTGCTTTCGTGTATCAGACTTGCGAAAATTTTGATGGTTTCACAAGCATTCCTTAACCTCAAACTCCCATATCTCGCGAACGGATTGACGAACTCGAGAAATTCCAGTAGCATCTGAAGGCAGAATCTCGCCCCATTACAACGGTATGTGTATTTTTGCCCTAGGCCGTAGTAGTAATTGATTTCGACTATCAGACTTGCTAAAGTTTTGATGGTTTCTCAAGCATTCCTTAACTTCAAACCCCCATATCTCGCGAACGGATTGACGAACTCGAGAAATTCCTGTTGCATCTGAAAGCAGAAACTCGCCCGATTACAACGGTATGTGTATTTTTCCCCTAGGCCAGAGTAGTTATTGGTTTCGAGTTTCAGACTTGCGAAAATCTTGATGGTTTCTCAACCATTCCTTAATTTCAAACTCGCATACCTCGCGAACGGATTGACGAACTCGAGAAATTCCTGTTGCATCTGAAAGTAGAAACTCTCCCGATTACAATGGTGTGTGTACTTTTCCCCTAGGCCCTTCCAGTTATTGCTTTCGTGTATCAGACTTGCGAAAATTTTGATGGTTTCACAAGCATTCCTTAACTTCAAACTCCCATATCTCGCGAACGGATTGACGAACTCGAGAAATTCCTGTTGCATCTGAAAGCAGAAACTCGCCCGATTACAACGGTATGTGTATTCTTCCCCTAGGCCATAGTAGTTAATTTTTTCGAGTATCAGACTTGCGAAAATTTTGATGGTTTCCCAACCATTCCTTAACTTCAAACTCCCATATCTCGCGAAAGGATTGACGAACTCGAGAAATTCCTGTTGCATCTGAAAGCAGAAACTCGCCCGATTACAACGGTATGTGTATTTTTCCCCTAGACCATAGTAGTTATTGATTTCGACTATCAGACTTGCTAAAATTTTGATGGTTTCTCAACCATTCCTTAACTTCAAACTCCCATATCTCGCGAACGGATTGACGAACTCGAGAAATTCGTGTTGCATCTGGAAGCAGAAACTCGCCCGATTTCAGCGGTATGTGTATTTTTCCCCTAGTCCATAGTAGTTATTGGTTTCGAGTATCAGACTTGCGAAAATTTTGATGGTTTCTCAACCATTCCTTAACTTCAAACTCCCATATCTCGCGAACGGATTGACGAACTCGAGAAATTCGTGTTGCATCTGGAAGCAGAAACTCGCCCGATTTCAGCGGTATGTGAATTTTTCCCCTAGGCCAGAGTAGTTATTGGTTTCGAGTATCAGACTTGCGAAAATTTTGATGGTTTCTCAACCATTCCTTAATTTCAAACTCGCATACCTCGCGAACGGATTGACGAACTCGAGAAATTCCTGTTGCATCTGAAAGTAGAAACTCTCCCGATTACAATGGTGTGTGTACTTTTCCCCTAGGCCCTTCCAGTTATTGCTTTCGTGTATCAGACTTGCGAAAATTTTGATGGTTTCACAAGCATTCCTTAACTTCAAACTCCCATATCTCGCGAACGGATTGACGAACTCGAGAAATTCCAGTGGCATCTGAAAGCAGAATCTCGCCCCATTACAACGGTATGTGTATTTTTGCACTAGGCCGTAGTAGTAATTGATTTCGACTATCAGACTTGCTAAAGTTTTGATGGTTTCTCAAGCATTCCTTAACTTCAAACCCCCATATCTCGCGTACGGATTGACGAACTCGAGAAATTCCTGTTGCATCTGAAAGCAGAAACTCGCCCGATTACAACGGTATGTGTATTCTTCCCCTAGGCCATAGTAGTTAATTTTTTCGAGTATCAGACTTGCGAAAATTTTGATGGTTTCTCAACCATTCCTTAACTTCAAACTCCCATATCTCGCGAACGGATTGACGAACTCGAGAAATTCCTGTTGCATCTGAAAGCAGAAACTCGCCCGATTTCAACGGTATGTGTACTTTTCCCCTAGGCCATTCCAGTTATTGCTTTCGAGTATCAGATTTGCGAAAATTTTGATGGTTTCTCAACCATTCCTTAAATTCAAACTCCCATATCTCGCGAACGGATTGACCTAACCCAAATGTTCCTGCTGCGTCTGAAAGTAGAAACTCGTCCGATTACAACGGTATGTGTATTTTTTCCCTAGGCCTATCTGGTTAAGCGATTGGAGCAGCAGAAGTGCGAAAAATTTGTTGTCTTCTCAACCATTTCTTAGTTTCAATTCCCATATCTCGCGAACGGATTGACCTAACCCTAAAATTCCTATTGCGTCTGAAAGTAGAAACTCGTCCAGTTACAATGGTATGTGTATTTTTTCCCTAGGCCATTCTTGTTAAGCGTTTGGAGCAACAGAAGTGCGAAAAATTTGTTGCCTTCTCAATCATTTCTTAGCTTCAAACTCCCATATCTCGCGAACGGATTGAACTCACCCAAAAATTCCTATTGCATTGAAAGTAGAAACTCGCCCGATTAAAACGGCCCGATTACAACACTAGGCCATTCTGGTTAAGCGATTGAAGCAGCAGAATTGCGAAAAATTTGTTGCCTTCTCAACCATTTCTTAGCTTCAAACTCCCATATCTCGCGAACGGATTGACCTAACCCAAAAATTACTATTGCATCTGAAAGTAGAAACTCGCCGAATACAACGGAATGTGTATTTTTTCCCTAGACCATTCTGGTTAAGCGTTTGGAGCAGCAGAATTGAGAAAAATTTGTTGCCTTCTCAACCATTTCTTAGCTTCAAACTCCCATATCTCGCGAACAGATTGACGTAACCCAGAAATTCCTGCTGCGTCTGAAAGTAGAAACTCGACCGATTACAACGGTATGTGTATTTTTCCCCTAGGCCATTCTGGCTAAGCGACTGGAGCAGCAGAATTGCAAAAAATTTGTTGTCTTGTCAACCATTTCTTAGCTTCAAAGTCCCATATCTCGCGATCGGATTGACCTAACCCAAAAATTCCTATTGCATCTTGAAGTAGAAAGTCGCACGATTACAACGGTATGTGTATTTCTTCCCTAGGCCATTCTGGTTAAGCGTTTGGAGCCGCAGAAGTGGGAAAAATTTGTCGCCTTCTCAACCATTTCTTAGCTGCAAACTCCCATATCTCGCGAACGGATTGACCTAACCCAAAAATTCCTATTGCGTCTGAAAGTAGAAACTTGTCCAGTTACAACGGTATGTGTATTTTTTCCCTAGGCCATTCTTGTTAAGCGTTTGGAGCAACAGAAGTGCGAAAAATTTGTTGCCTTCTCAATCATTTCTTAGCTTCAAACTCCCATATCTCGCGAACGGATTGAACTCACCCAAAAATTCCTATTGCATTGAAAGTAGAAACTCGCCCGATTAAAACGGCCCGATTACAACACTAGGCCATTCTGGTTAAGCGATTGAAGCAGCAGAATTGCGAAAAATTTGTTGCCTTCTCAACCATTTCTTAGCTTCAAACTCCCATATCTCGCGAACGGATTGACCTAGCCCAAAAGTTCCTGCTGCGTCTGAAAGTAGAAACTCGCCCGATTACAACGGTATGTGTATTTTCCCCCTAGGCCATTCTGGTTAAGCGACTGGAGCAGCAGAATTGCAAAAAATTTGTTGCCTTCTCAACCATTTCTTATCTTCAAACTCCCATATCTCGCGAACGGATTGACCTAACCCAAAAGTTCCTGCTGCGTCTGAAAGTAGAAACTCGCCCGATTACAACGGTATGTGTATATTTCCCCTAGACCATCCTGGTTAAGAGATTGGAGCAGCAGAAGTGCGAAAAATTTGTTGCCTACTCAACCATTTCTTGGCTTCAAACTCCCATATCTCGCGAACAGATTGACGTAACCCAGAAATTCCTGCTGCGTCTGAAAGTAGAAACTCGACCGATTACAACGGTATGTGTATTTTTCCCCTAGGCCATTCTGGCTAAGCGACTGGAGCAGCAGAATTGCAAAAAATTTGTTGTCTTGTCAACCATTTCTTAGCTTCAAAGTCCCATATCTCGCGAACAGATTGACCTAGCCCAAAAGTTCCTGCTGCGTCTGAAAGTAGAATCTCGCCCGATTACAACGGTATGTGTATTCTTCCCCTAGGCCATAGTAGTTAATTTTTTCGAGTATCAGACTTGCGAAAATTTTGATGGTTTCTCAACCATTCCTTAACTTCAAACTCCCATATCTCGCGAACGGATTGACGAACTCGAGAAATTCCTGTTGCATCTGAAAGCAGAAACTCGCCCGATTACAACGGTATGTGTATTTTTCCCCTAGACCATAGTAGTTATTGATTTCGACTATCAGACTTGCTAAAATTTTGATGGTTTCTCAACCATTCCTTAACTTCAAACTCCCATATCTCGCGAACGGATTGACGAACTCGAGAAATTCGTGTTGCATCTGGAAGCAGAAACTCGCCCGATTTCAGCGGTATGTGTATTTTTCCCCTAGTCCATAGTAGTTATTGGTTTCGAGTATCAGACTTGCGAAAATTTTGATGGTTTCTCAACCATTCCTTAACTTCAAACTCCCATATCTCGCGAACGGATTGACGAACTCGAGAAATTCCTGTTGCATCTGAAAGTAGAAACTCTCCCGATTACAATGGTGTGTGTACTTTTCCCCTAGGCCCTTCCAGTTATTGCTTTCGTGTATCAGACTTGCGAAAATTTTGATGGTTTCACAAGCATTCCTTAACCTCAAACTCCCATATCTCGCGAACGGATTGACGAACTCGAGAAATTCCAGTAGCATCTGAAGGCAGAATCTCGCCCCATTACAACGGTATGTGTATTTTTGCCCTAGGCCGTAGTAGTAATTGATTTCGACTATCAGACTTGCTAAAGTTTTGATGGTTTCTCAAGCATTCCTTAACTTCAAACCCCCATATCTCGCGAACGGATTGACGAACTCGAGAAATTCCTGTTGCATCTGAAAGCAGAAACTCGCCCGATTACAACGGTATGTGTATTTTTCCCCTAGGCCAGAGTAGTTATTGGTTTCGAGTATCAGACTTGCGATAATCTTGATGGTTTCTCAACCATTCCTTAATTTCAAACTCGCATACCTCGCGAACGGATTGACGAACTCGAGAAATTCCTGTTGCATCTGAAAGTAGAAACTCTCCCGATTACAATGGTGTGTGTACTTTTCCCCTAGGCCCTTCCAGTTATTGCTTTCGTGTATCAGACTTGCGAAAATTTTGATGGTTTCACAAGCATTCCTTAACATCAAACTCCCATATCTCGCGAACGGATTGACGAACTCGAGAAATTCCTGTTGCATCTGAAAGCAGAAACTCGCCCGATTACAACGGTATGTGTATTCTTCCCCTAGGCCATAGTAGTTAATTTTTTCGAGTATCAGACTTGCGAAAATTTTGATGGTTTCCCAACCATTCCTTAACTTCAAACTCCCATATCTCGCGAAAGGATTGACGAACTCGAGAAATTCCTGTTGCATCTGAAAGCAGAAACTCGCCCGATTACAACGGTATGTGTATTTTTCCCCTAGACCATAGTAGTTATTGATTTCGACTATCAGACTTGCTAAAATTTTGATGGTTTCTCAACCATTCCTTAACTTCAAACTCCCATATCTCGCGAACGGATTGACGAACTCGAGAAATTCGTGTTGCATCTGGAAGCAGAAACTCGCCCGATTTCAGCGGTATGTGTATTTTTCCCCTAGTCCATAGTAGTTATTGGTTTCGAGTATCAGACTTGCGAAAATTTTGATGGTTTCTCAACCATTCCTTAACTTCAAACTCCCATATCTCGCGAACGGATTGACGAACTCGAGAAATTCCTGTTGCATCTGAAAGTAGAAACTCTCCCGATTACAATGGTGTGTGTACTTTTCCCCTAGGCCCTTCCAGTTATTGCTTTCGTGTATCAGACTTGCGAAAATTTTGATGGTTTCACAAGCATTCCTTAACCTCAAACTCCCATATCTCGCGAACGGATTGACCAACTCGAGAAATTCCAGTAGCATCTGAAGGCAGAATCTCGCCCCATTACAACGGTATGTGTATTTTTGCCCTAGGCCGTAGTAGTAATTGATTTCGACTATCAGACTTGCTAAAGTTTTGATGGTTTCTCAAGCATTCCTTAAATTAAAACTCCCATATCTCGCGAACGGATTGACGAACTCGAGAAATTCCTGTAGCATCTGAAAGCAGAAACTCGCCCCATTACAACGGTATTTGTATTTTTGCCCTAGGCCGTAGTAGTAATTGATTTCGACTATCAGACTTGCTAAAGTTTTGATGGTTTCTCAAGCATTCCTTAACTTCAAACTCCCATATCTCGCGAACGGATTGACGAACTCGAGAAATTCGTGTTGCATCTGGAAGCAGAAACTCGCCCGATTTCAGCGGTATGTGTATTTTTCCCCTAGGCCAGAGTAGTTATTGGTTTCGAGTATCAGACTTGCGAAAATTTTGATGGTTTCTCAACCATTCCTTAATTTCAAACTCGCATACCTCGCGACCGGATTGACGAACTCGAGAAATTCCTGTTGCATCTGAAAGTAGAAACTCTCCCGATTACAATGGTGTGTGTACTTTTCCCCTAGGCCCTTCCAGTTATTGCTTTCGTGTATCAGACTTGCGAAAATTTTGATGGTTTCACAAGCATTCCTTAACCTCAAACTCCCATATCTCGCGAACGGATTGACGAACTCGAGAAATTCCAGTAGCATCTGAAGGCAGAATCTCGCCCCATTACAACGGTATGTGTATTTTTGCCCTAGGCCGTAGTAGTAATTGATTTCGACTATCAGACTTGCTAAAGTTTTGATGGTTTCTCAAGCATTCCTTAACTTCAAACCCCCATATCTCGCGAACGGATTGACGAACTCGAGAAATTCCTGTTGCATCTGAAAGCAGAAACTCGCCCGATTACAACGGTATGTGTATTTTTCCCCTAGGCCAGAGTAGTTATTGGTTTCGAGTTTCAGACTTGCGAAAATCTTGATGGTTTCTCAACCATTCCTTAATTTCAAACTCGCATACCTCGCGAACGGATTGACGAACTCGAGAAATTCCTGTTGCATCTGAAAGTAGAAACTCTCCCGATTACAATGGTGTGTGTACTTTTCCCCTAGGCCCTTCCAGTTATTGCTTTCGTGTATCAGACTTGCGAAAATTTTGATGGTTTCACAAGCATTCCTTAACTTCAAACTCCCATATCTCGCGAACGGATTGACGAACTCGAGAAATTCCTGTTGCATCTGAAAGCAGAAACTCGCCCGATTACAACGGTATGTGTATTCTTCCCCTAGGCCATAGTAGTTAATTTTTTCGAGTATCAGACTTGCGAAAATTTTGATGGTTTCCCAACCATTCCTTAACTTCAAACTCCCATATCTCGCGAAAGGATTGACGAACTCGAGAAATTCCTGTTGCATCTGAAAGCAGAAACTCGCCCGATTACAACGGTATGTGTATTTTTCCCCTAGACCATAGTAGTTATTGATTTCGACTATCAGACTTGCTAAAATTTTGATGGTTTCTCAACCATTCCTTAACTTCAAACTCCCATATCTCGCGAACGGATTGACGAACTCGAGAAATTCGTGTTGCATCTGGAAGCAGAAACTCGCCCGATTTCAGCGGTATGTGTATTTTTCCCCTAGTCCATAGTAGTTATTGGTTTCGAGTATCAGACTTGCGAAAATTTTGATGGTTTCTCAACCATTCCTTAACTTCAAACTCCCATATCTCGCGAACGGATTGACGAACTCGAGAAATTACTGTTGCATCTGAAAGTAGAAACTCTCCCGATTACAATGGTGTGTGTACTTTTCCCCTAGGCCCTTCCAGTTATTGCTTTCGTGTATCAGACTTGCGAAAATTTTGATGGTTTCACAAGCATTCCTTAACCTCAAACTCCCATATCTCGCGAACGGATTGACGAACTCGAGAAATTCCAGTAGCATCTGAAGGCAGAATCTCGCCCCATTACAACGGTATGTGTATTTTTGCCCTAGGCCGTAGTAGTAATTGATTTCGACTATCAGACTTGCTAAAGTTTTGATGGTTTCTCAAGCATTCCTTAAATTAAAACTCCCATATCTCGCGAACGGATTGACGAACTCGAGAAATTCCTGTAGCATCTGAAAGCAGAAACTCGCCCCATTACAACGGTATTTGTATTTTTGCCCTAGGCCGTAGTAGTAATTGATTTCGACTATCAGACTTGCTAAAGTTTTGATGGTTTCTCAAGCATTCCTTAACTTCAAACTCCCATATCTCGCGAACGGATTGACGAACTCGAGAAATTCGTGTTGCATCTGGAAGCAGAAACTCGCCCGATTTCAGCGGTATGTGAATTTTTCCCCTAGGCCAGAGTAGTTATTGGTTTCGAGTATCAGACTTGCGAAAATTTTGATGGTTTCTCAACCATTCCTTAATTTCAAACTCGCATACCTCGCGAACGGATTGACGAACTCGAGAAATTCCTGTTGCATCTGAAAGTAGAAACTCTCCCGATTACAATGGTGTGTGTACTTTTCCCCTAGGCCCTTCCAGTTATTGCTTTCGTGTATCAGACTTGCGAAAATTTTGATGGTTTCACAAGCATTCCTTAACTTCAAACTCCCATATCTCGCGAACGGATTGACGAACTCGAGAAATTCCAGTGGCATCTGAAAGCAGAATCTCGCCCCATTACAACGGTATGTGTATTTTTGCACTAGGCCGTAGTAGTAATTGATTTCGACTATCAGACTTGCTAAAGTTTTGATGGTTTCTCAAGCATTCCTTAACTTCAAACCCCCATATCTCGCGTACGGATTGACGAACTCGAGAAATTCCTGTTGCATCTGAAAGCAGAAACTCGCCCGATTACAACGGTATGTGTATTCTTCCCCTAGGCCATAGTAGTTAATTTTTTCGAGTATCAGACTTGCGAAAATTTTGATGGTTTCTCAACCATTCCTTAACTTCAAACTCCCATATCTCGCGAACGGATTGACGAACTCGAGAAATTCCTGTTGCATCTGAAAGCAGAAACTCGCCCGATTTCAACGGTATGTGTACTTTTCCCCTAGGCCATTCCAGTTATTGCTTTCGAGTATCAGATTTGCGAAAATTTTGATGGTTTCTCAACCATTCCTTAAATTCAAACTCCCATATCTCGCGAACGGATTGACGAACTCGAGAAATTCCTGTAGCATCTGAAGGCAGAATCTCGCCCCATTACAAAGGTATGTGTATTTTTGCCCTAGGCCGTAGTAGTAATTGATTTCGACTATCAGACTTGCTAAAGTTTTGATGGTTTCTCAAGCATTCCTTAACTTCAAACCCCCATATCTCGCGAACGGATTGACGAACTCGAGAAATTCCTGTTGCATCTGAAAGCAGAAACTCGCCCGATTACAACGGTATGTGTATTCTTCCCCTAGGCCATAGTGGTTAATTTTTTCGAGTATCAGACTTGCGAAAATTTTGATGGTTTCTCAACCATTCCTTAACTTCAAACTCCCATATCTCGCGAACGGATTGACGAACTCGAGAAATTCCTGTTGCATCTGAAAGCAGAAACTCGCCCGATTACAACGGTATGTGTATTTTTCCCCTAGGCCATAGTAGTTATTGGTTTCGAGTATCAGACTTGCGAAAATTTTGATGGTTTCTCAACCATTCCTTAACTTCAAACTCCCATATCTCGCGAACGGATTGACGAACTCGAGAAATTCCTGTTGCATCTGAAAGCAGAAACTCGCCCGATTTCAACTGTATGTGTATTTTCCCCCTAGGCCATAATAGTTATTGGTTTCGAGTATCACACTTGCGAAAATTTTGATGGTTTCTCAAACATTCCTTAACTTCAAACTCCCATATCTCGCGAACGGATTGACGAACTCGAGAAATTCCTGTTGCATCTGAAAGCAGAAACTCGCCCGATTTCAACGGTATATGTACTTTTCCCCTAGGCCATTCCAGTTATTGCTTTCGAGTATCAGATTTGCGAAAATTTTGATGGTTTCTCAACCATTCCTTAAATTCAAACTCCCATATCTCGCGAACGGATTGACGAACTCGAGAAATTCCTGTAGCATCTGAAAGCAGAATCCCGCCCCATTACAAAGGTATGTGTATTTTTGCCCTAGGCCGTAGTAGTAATTGATTTCGACTATCAGACTTGCTAAAGTTTTGATGGTTTCACAAGCATTCCTTAACTACAAACTCCCATATCTCGCGAACGGATTGACGAACTCGAGAAATTCCAGTAGCATCTGAAAGCAGAATCTCGCCCCATTACAACGGTATGTGTATTTTTGCCCTAGGCCGTAGTAGTAATTGATTTCGACTATCAGACTTGCTAAAGTTTTGATGGTTTCTCAAGCATTCCTTAACTTCAAACCCCCATATCTCGCGAACGGATTGACGAACTCGAGAAATTCCTGTTGCATCTGAAAGCAGAAACTCGCCCGATTACAACGGTATGTGTATTCTTCCCCTAGGCCATAGTAGTTAGTTTTTTCGAGTATCAGACTTGCGAAAATTTTGATGGTTTCTCAACCATTCCTTAACTTCAAACTCCCATATCTCGCGAACGGATTGACGAACTCGAGAAATTCCTGTTGCATCTGAAAGCAGAAACTCGCCCGATTACAACGGTATGTGTATTTTTCCCCTAGACCATAGTAGTTATTGATTTCGACTATCAGACTTGCTAAAATTTTGATGGTTTCTCAACCATTCCTTAACTTCAAACTCCCATATCTCGCGAACGGATTGACGAACTCGAGAAATTCGTGTTGCATCTGGAAGCAGAAACTCGCCCTATTTCAGCGGTATGTGTATTTTTCCCCTAGTCCATAGTAGTTATTGGTTTCGAGTATCAGACTTGCGAAAATTTGGATGGTTTCTCAACCATTCCTTAACTTCAAACTCCCATATCTCGCGAACGGATTGAGGAAATCGAGAATTTCCTGTTGCATCAGAAAGTAGAAGCTCGCCCGATTACAATGGTGTGTGTACTTTTCCCCTAGGCCATTCTAGTTATTGCTTTCGAGTATCAGACTTGCGAAAATTTTGATGGTTTCTCAACCTTTCCTTAACTTCAAACCCCCATATCTCGCGAACGGATTGACGAACTCGAGAAATTCCTGTTGCATCTGAAAGCAGATACTCGCCCGATTTCAACGGAATGTGTATTTTCCCACTGGGCCATAGTAGTTATTGGTTTCGAGTATCAGACTTGCGAAAATTTTGATGGTTTCTCAACCATTCCTTAACTTCAAACTCCCATATCTCGCGAACGGATTGACGAACTCGAGAAATTCCTGTTGCATCTGAAAGCAGAAACTCGCCCCATTACAACGGT
This sequence comes from Ptiloglossa arizonensis, assembly GCF_051014685.1. NCBI lineage: Eukaryota > Metazoa > Arthropoda > Insecta > Hymenoptera > Colletidae > Ptiloglossa > Ptiloglossa arizonensis. The sequence continues at coordinate 88,537 of NW_027479016.1, forward strand.
ATTTGTATTTTTCCCCTAGGCCATAGTAGTTATTGATTGCGACTATCAGAACTTGCGAAAATTTTGATGGCTTCTCAACCATTCCTTAAATTAAAACTCCCATATCTCGCGAACGGATTGACGAACTCGAGAAATTCCTGTAGCATCTGAAAGCAGAAACTCGCCCCATTACAACGGTATGTGTATTTTTGCCCTAGGCCGTAGTAGTAATTTATTTCGACTATCTGACTTGCTAAAGTTTTGATGGTTTCTCAAGCATTCCTTAACTTCAAACCCCCCTATCTCGCGAACGGATTGACGAACTCGAGAAATTCCTGTTGAATCTGGAAGCAGAATCTCGCCCGATTACAACGGTATGTGTATTCTTCCCCTAGGCCATAGTAGTTAATGGTTTCGAGTATCAGACTTGCGAAAATTTTGATGGCTTCTCAACCATTCCTTAACTTCAAACTCCCATATCTCGCGAACGGATTGTCGAACTTGAGAAATTCCTGTTGCATCTGAAAGCAGAAACTCGCCCGATTTCAGCGTTATGTGTATTTTTCCCCTAGGCCATAGTAGTTATTGGTTTCGAGTATCAGACTTGCGAAAATTTTGATGGTTTCTCAACCATTCCTTAACTTCAAACTCCCATATCTCGCGAACGGATTGACGAACTCGAGAAATTCCTGTTGCATCTGAAAGCAGAAACTCGCCCGATTTCAACTGTATGTGTATTTTCCCCCTAGGCCATAATAGTTATTGGTTTCGAGTATCACACTTGCGAAAATTTTGATGGTTTCTCAAACATTCCTTAACTTCAAACTCCCATATCTCGCGAACGGATTGACGAACTCGAGAAATTCCTGTTGCATCTGAAAGCAGAAACTCGCCCGATTTCAACGGTATGTGTACTTTTCCCCTAGGCCATTCCAGTTATTGCTTTCGAGTATCAGATTTGCGAAAATTTTGATGGTTTCTCAACCATTCCTTAACTTCAAACTCCCATATCTCGCGAACGGATTGACGAACTCGAGAAATTCGTGTTGCATCTGGAAGCAGAAACTCGCCCCATTTCAGCGGTATGTGTATTTTTCCCCTAGTCCATAGTAGTTATTGGTTTCGAGTATCAGACTTGCGAAAATTTTGATGGTTTCTCAACCATTCATTAACTTCAAACTCTCATATCTCGCGAACGGATTGACGAACTCGAGAAATTCCTGTTGCATCTGAAAGTAGAAACTCTCCCGATTACAATGGTGTGTGTACTTTTCCCCTAGGCCCTTCCAGTTATTGCTTTCGTGTATCAGACTTGCGAAAATTTTGATGGTTTCACAAGCATTCCTTAACCTCAAACTCCCATATCTCGGGAACGGATTGACGAACTCGAGAAATTCCAGTAGCATCTGAAGGCAGAATCTCGCCCCATTACAACGGTATGTGTATTTTTGCCCTAGGCCGTAGTAGTAATTGATTTCGACTATCAGACTTGCTAAAGTTGTGATGGTTTCTCAAGCATTCCTTAAATTAAAACTCCCATATCTCGCGAACGGATTGACGAACTCGAGAAATTCCTGTAGCATCTGAAAGCAGAAACTCGCCCCATTACAACGGTATGTGTATTTTTGCCCTAGGCCGTAGTAGTAATTGATTTCGACTATCAGACTTGCTAAAGTTTTGATGGTTTCTCAAGCATTCCTTAACTTCAAACCCCCCTATCTCGCGAACGGATTGACGAACTCGAGAAATTCCTGTTGAATCTGGAAGCAGAAACTCGCCCGATTACAACGGTATGTGTATTTTTCCCCTAGGCCAGAGTAGTTAATGGTTTCGAGTATCAGACTTGCGAAAATTTTGATGGTTTCTCAACCATTCCTTAACTTCAAACTCCCATATCTCGCGAACGGATTGTCGAACTTGAGAAATTCCTGTTGCATCTGAAAGCAGAAACTCGCCCGATTTCAGCGTTATGTGTATTTTTCCCCTAGGCCATAGTAGTTATTGGTTTCGAGTATCAGACTTGCGAAAATTTTGATGGTTTCTCAACCATTCCTTAACTTCAAACTCCCATATCTCGCGAACGGATTGACGAACTCGAGAAATTCCTGTTGCATCTGAAAGCAGAAACTCGCCCGATTTCAACTGTATGTGTATTTTCCCCCTAGGCCATAATAGTTATTGGTTTCGAGTATCACACTTGCGAAAATTTTGATGGTTTCTCAAACATTCCTTAACTTCAAACTCCCATATCTCGCGAACGGATTGACGAACTCGAGAAATTCCTGTTGCATCTGAATGCAGAAACTCGCCCGATTTCAACGGTATGTGTACTTTTCCCCTAGGCCATTCCAGTTATTGCTTTCGAGTATCAGATTTGCGAAAATTTTGATGGTTTCTCAACCATTCCTTAAATTCAAACTCCCATATCTCGCGAACGGATTGACGAACTCGAGAAATTCCTGTAGCATCTGAAAGCAGAATCCCGCCCCATTACAAAGGTATGTGTATTTTTGCCCTAGGCCGTAGTAGTAATTGATTTCGACTATCAGACTTGCTAAAGTTTTGATGGTTTCACAAGCATTCCTTAACTTCAAACTCCCATATCTCGCGAACGGATTGACGAACTCGAGAAATTCCAGTAGCATCTGAAAGCAGAATCTCGCCCCATTACAACGGTATGTGTATTTTTGCCCTAGGCCGTAGTAGTAATTGATTTCGACTATCAGACTTGCTAAAGTTTTGATGGTTTCTCAAGCATTCCTTAACTTCAAACCCCCATATCTCGCGAACGGATTGACGAACTCGAGAAATTCCTGTTGCATCTGAAAGCAGAAACTCGCCCGATTACAACGGTATGTGTATTCTTCCCCTAGGCCATAGTAGTTAGTTTTTTCGAGTATCAGACTTGCGAAAATTTTGATGGTTTCTCAACCATTCCTTAACTTCAAACTCCCATATCTCGCGAACGGATTGACGAACTCGAGAAATTCCTGTTGCATCTGAAAGCAGAAACTCGCCCGATTACAACGGTATGTGTATTTTTCCCCTAGACCATAGTAGTTATTGATTTCGACTATCAGACTTGCTAAAATTTTGATGGTTTCTCAACCATTCCTTAACTTCAAACTCCCATATCTCGCGAACGGATTGACGAACTCGAGAAATTCGTGTTGCATCTGGAAGCAGAAACTCGCCCTATTTCAGCGGTATGTGTATTTTTCCCCTAGTCCATAGTAGTTATTGGTTTCGAGTATCAGACTTGCGAAAATTTGGATGGTTTCTCAACCATTCCTTAACTTCAAACTCCCATATCTCGCGAACGGATTGAGGAAATCGAGAATTTCCTGTTGCATCAGAAAGTAGAAGCTCGCCCGATTACAATGGTGTATGTACTTTTCCCCTAGGCCATTCTAGTTATTGCTTTCGAGTATCAGACTTGCGAAAATTTTGATGGTTTCTCAACCTTTCCTTAACTTCAAACCCCCATATCTCGCGAACGGATTGACGAACTCGAGAAATTCCTGTTGCATCTGAAAGCAGATACTCGCCCGATTTCAACGGAATGTGTATTTTCCCACTGGGCCATAGTAGTTATTGGTTTCGAGTATCAGACTTGCGAAAATTTTGATGGTTTCTCAACCATTCCTTAACTTCAAACTCCCATATCTCGCGAACGGATTGACGAACTCGAGAAATTCCTGTTGCATCTGAAAGCAGAAACTCGCCCCATTACAACGGTATTTGTATTTTTCCCCTAGGCCATAGTAGTTATTGATTGCGACTATCAGAACTTGCGAAAATTTTGATGGCTTCTCAACCATTCCTTAAATTAAAACTCCCATATCTCGCGAACGGATTGACGAACTCGAGAAATTCCTGTAGCATCTGAAAGCAGAAACTCGCCCCATTACAACGGTATGTGTATTTTTGCCCTAGGCCGTAGTAGTAATTTATTTCGACTATCTGACTTGCTAAAGTTTTGATGGTTTCTCAAGCATTCCTTAACTTCAAACCCCCCTATCTCGCGAACGGATTGACGAACTCGAGAAATTCCTGTTGAATCTGGAAGCAGTATCTCGCCCGATTACAACGGTATGTGTATTCTTCCCCTAGGCCATAGTAGTTAATGGTTTCGAGTATCAGACTTGCGAAAATTTTGATGGCTTCTCAACCATTCCTTAACTTCAAACTCCCATATCTCGCGAACGGATTGTCGAACTTGAGAAATTCCTATTGCATCTGAAAGCAGAAACTCGCCCGATTTCAGCGTTATGTGTATTTTTCCCCTAGGCCATAGTAGTTATTGGTTTCGAGTATCAGACTTGCGAAAATTTTGATGGTTTCTCAACCATTCCTTAACTTCAAACTCCCATATCTCGCGAACGGATTGACGAACTCGAGAAATTCCTGTTGCATCTGAAAGCAGAAACTCGCCCGATTTCAACTGTATGTGTATTTTCCCCCTAGGCCATAATAGTTATTGGTTTCGAGTATCACACTTGCGAAAATTTTGATGGTTTCTCAAACATTCCTTAACTTCAAACTCCCATATCTCGCGAACGGATTGACGAACTCGAGAAATTCCTGTTGCATCTGAAAGCAGAAACTCGCCCGATTTCAACGGTATGTGTACTTTTCCCCTAGGCCATTCCAGTTATTGCTTTCGAGTATCAGATTTGCGAAAATTTTGATGGTTTCTCAACCATTCCTTAATTTCAAACTCCCATACCTCGCGAACGGATTGACGAACTCGAGAAATTCCTGTTGCATCTGAAAGTAGAAACTCTCCCGATTACAATTGTGTGTGTACTTTTCCCCTAGGCCCTTCCAGTTATTGCTTTCGTGTATCAGACTTGCGAAAATTTTGATGGTTTCACAAGCATTCCTTAACTTCAAACTCCCATATCTCGCGAACGGATTGACGAACTCGAGAAATTCCAGTAGCATCTGAAAGCAGAATCTCGCCCCATTACAACGGTATGTGTATTCTTCCCCTAGGCCATAGTAGTTAATTTTTTCGAGTATCAGACTTGCGAAAATTTTGATGGTTTCTCAACCATTCCTTAACTTCAAACTCCCATATCTCGCGAACGGATTGACGAACTCGAGAAATTCCTGTTGCATCTGAAAGCAGAAACTCGCCCGATTTCAGCGTTATGTGTATTTTTCCCCTAGGCCATAGTAGTTATTGGTTTCGAGTATCAGACTTGCGAAAATTTTGATGGTTTCTCAACCATTCCTTAACTTCAAACTCCCATATCTCGCGAACGGATTGACGAACTCGAGAAATTCCTGTTGCATCTGAAAGCAGAAACTCGCCCGATTTCAACTGTATGTGTATTTTCCCCCTAGGCAATAATAGTTATTGGTTTCGAGTATCACACTTGCGAAAATTTTGATGGTTTCTCAAACATTCCTTAACTTCAAACTCCCATATCTCGCGAACGGATTGACGAACTCGAGAAATTCCTGTTGCATCTGAAAGCAGAAACTCGCCCGATTTCAACGGTATGTGTACTTTTCCCCTAGGCCATTCCAGTTATTGCTTTCGAGTATCAGATTTGCGAAAATTTTGATGGTTTCTCAACCATTCCTTAAATTCAAACTCCCATATCTCGCGAACGGATTGACGAACTCGAGAAATTCCTGTAGCATCTAAAAGCAGAATCTCGCCCCATTACAAAGGTATGTGTATTTTTGCCCTAGGCCGTAGTAGTAATTGATTTCGACTATCAGACTTGCTAAAGTTTTGATGGTTTCACAAGCATTCCTTAACTTCAAACTCCCATATCTCGCGAACGGATTGACGAACTCGAGAAATTCCAGTAGCATCTGAAAGCAGAATCTCGCCCCATTACAACGGTATGTGTATTTTTGCCCTAGGCCGTAGTAGTAATTGATTTCGACTATCAGACTTGCTAAAGTTTTGATGGTTTCTCAAGCATTCCTTAACTTCAAACCCCCATATCTCGCGAACGGATTGACGAACTCGAGAAATTCCTGTTGCATCTGAAAGCAGAAACTCGCCCGATTACAACGGTATGTGTATTCTTCCCCTAGGCCATAGTAGTTAATTTTTTCGAGTATCAGACTTGCGAAAATTTTGATGGTTTCTCAACCATTCCTCAACTTCAAACTCCCATATCTCGCGAACGGATTGACGAACTCGAGAAATTCCTGTTGCATCTGAAAGCAGAAACTCGCCCGATTACAACGGTATGTGTATTTTTCCCCTAGACCATAGTAGTTATTGATTTCGACTATCAGACTTGCTAAAATTTTGATGGTTTCTCAACCATTCCTTAACTTCAAACTCCCATATCTCGCGAACGGATTGACGAACTCGAGAAATTCGTGTTGCATCTGGAAGCAGAAACTCGCCCTATTTCAGCGGTATGTGTATTTTTCCCCTAGTCCATAGTAGTTATTGGTTTCGAGTATCAGACTTGCGAAAATTTTGATGGTTTCTCAACCATTCCTTAACTTCAAACTCCTATATCTCGCGAACGGATTGAGGAAATCGAGAATTTCCTGTTGCATCAGAAAGTAGAAGCTCGCCCGATTACAATGGTGTGTGTACTTTTCCCCTAGGCCATTCTAGTTATTGCTTTCGAGTATCAGACTTGCGAAAATTTTGATGGTTTCTCAACCTTTCCTTAACTTCAAACCCCCATATCTCGCGAACGGATTGACGAACTCGAGAAATTCCTGTTGCATCTGAAAGCAGATACTCGCCCGATTTCAACGGAATGTGTATTTTCCCACTGGGCCATAGTAGTTATTGGTTTCGAGTATCAGACTTGCGAAAATTTTGATGGTTTCTCAACCATTCCTTAACTTCAAACTCCCATATCTCGCGAACGGATTGACGAACTCGAGAAATTCCTGTTGCATCTGAAAGCAGAAACTCGCCCCATTACAACGGTATTTGTATTTTTCCCCTAGGCCATAGTAGTTATTGATTGCGACTATCAGAACTTGCGAAAATTTTGATGGCTTCTCAACCATTCCTTAAATTAAAACTCCCATATCTCGCGAACGGATTGACGAACTCGAGAAATTCCTGTAGCATCTGAAAGCAGAAACTCGCCCCATTACAACGGTATGTGTATTTTTGCCCTAGGCCGTAGTAGTAATTGATTTCGACTATCTGACTTGCTAAAGTTTTGATGGTTTCTCAAGCATTCCTTAACTTCAAACCCCCCTATCTCGCGAACGGATTGACGAACTCGAGAAATTCCTGTTGAATCTGGAAGCAGAAACTCGCCCGATTACAACGGTATGTGTATTCTTCCCCTAGGCCATAGTAGTTAATGGTTTCGAGTATCAGACTTGCGAAAATTTTGATGGCTTCTCAACCATTCCTTAACTTCAAACTCCCATATCTCGCGAACGGATTGTCGAACTTGAGAAATTCCTGTTGCATCGGAAAGCAGAAACTCGCCCGATTTCAGCGTTATGTGTATTTTTCCCCTAGGCCATAGTAGTTATTGGTTTCGAGTATCAGACTTGCGAAAATTTTGATGGTTTCTCAACCATTCCTTAACTTCAAACTCCCATATCTCGCGAACGGATTGACGAACTCGAGAAATTCCTGTTGCATCTGAAAGCAGAAACTCGCCCGATTTCAACGGTATGTGTACCTTTCCCCTAGGCCATTCCAGTTATTGCTTTCGAGTATCAGATTTGCGAAAATTTTGATGGTTTCTCAACCATTCCTTAATTTCAAACTCCCATACCTCGCGAACGGATTGACGAACTCGAGAAATTCCTGTTGCATCTGAAAGTAGAAACTCTCCCGATTACAATTGTGTGTGTACTTTTCCCCTAGGCCCTTCCAGTTATTGCTTTCGTGTATCAGACTTGCGAAAATTTTGATGGTTTCACAAGCATTCCTTAACTTCAAACTCCCATATCTCGCGAACGGATTGACGAACTCGAGAAATTCCAGTAGCATCTGAAAGCAGAATCTCGCCCCATTACAACGGTATGTGTATTCTTCCCCTAGGCCATAGTAGTTAATTTTTTCGAGTATCAGACTTAGGAAAATTTTGATGGTTTCTCAACCATTCCTTAACTTCAAACTCCCATATCTCGCGAAAGGATTGACGAACTCGAGAAATTCCTGTTGCATCTGAAAGCAGAAACTCGCCCGATTTCAGCGTTATGTGTATTTTTGCCCTAGGCCGTAGTAGTAATTGATTTCGACTATCAGACTTGCTAAAGTTTTGATGGTTTCTCAAGCATTCCTTAACTTCAAACCCCCATATCTCGCGAACGGATTGACGAACTCGAGAAATTCCCGTTGCATCTGAAAGCAGAAACTCGCCCGATTACAACGGTATGTGTATTCTTCCCCTAGGCCATAGTAGTTAATTTTTTCGAGTATCAGACTTGCGAAAATTTTGATGGTTTCTCAACCATTCCTTAACTTCAAACTCCCATATCTCGCGAACGGATTGACGAACTCGAGAAATTCCTGTTGCATCTGAAAGCAGAAACTCGCCCGATTTCAGCGTTATGTGTATTTTTGCCCTAGGCCGTAGTAGTAATTGATTTCGACTATCAGATTTGCGAAAATTTTGATGGTTTCTCAACCATTCCTTAACTTCAAACTCCCATATCTCGCGAACGGATTGAGGAAATCGAGAATTTCCTGTTGCATCAGAAAGTAGAAGCTCGCCCGATTACAATGGTGTGTGTACTTTTCCCCTAGGCCATTCTAGTTATTGCTTTCGAGTATCAGACTTGCGAAAATTTTGATGGTTTCTCAACCTTTCCTTAACTTCAAACCCCCATATCTCGCGAACGGATTGACGAACTCGAGAAATTCCTGTTGCATCTGAAAGCAGATACTCGCCCGATTTCAACGGAATGTGTATTTTCCCACTGGGCCATAGTAGTTATTGGTTTCGAGTATCAGACTTGCGAAAATTTTGATGGTTTCTCAACCATTCCTTAACTTCAAACTCCCATATCTGGCGAACGGATTGTCGAACTTGAGAAACTCCTGTCGCATCTGAAAGTAGAAGCTCGCCCGATTACAATGGCGTGTGTACTTTTCCCCTAGGCCATTCCTGTCATTGGTTTCGGGAATCAGACTTGCGAAAACTGTAATGGTTGCTCAAGCAATCCTTAACATCAATCCCCCATATCTCGCGAACGGATTGACGAACTCGAGAAATTCCTGTTGCATCTGAAAGCAGAAACTCGCCCGATTACAACGGTATGTGTATTTTTCCCCTAGGCCATAGTAGTTATTGCTTTCGAGTATCAGATTTGCGAAAATTTTGATGGTTTCTCAACCATTCCTTAATTTCAAACTCCCATACCTCGCGAACGGATTGACGAACTCGAGAAATTCCTGTTGCATCTGAAAGTAGAAACTCTCCCGATTACAATTGTGTGTGTACTTTTCCCCTAGGCCCTTCCAGTTATTGCTTTCGTGTATCAGACTTGCGAAAATTTTGATGGTTTCACAAGCATTCCTTAACTTCAAACTCCCATATCTCGCGAACGGATTGACGAACTCGAGAAATTCCAGTAGCATCTGAAAGCAGAATCTCGCCCCATTACAACGGTATGTGTATTCTTCCCCTAGGCCATAGTAGTTAATTTTTTCGAGTATCAGACTTAGGAAAATTTTGATGGTTTCTCAACCATTCCTTAACTTCAAACTCCCATATCTCGCGAAAGGATTGACGAACTCGAGAAATTCCTGTTGCATCTGAAAGCAGAAACTCGCCCGATTTCAGCGTTATGTGTATTTTTGCCCTAGGCCGTAGTAGTAATTGATTTCGACTATCAGACTTGCTAAAGTTTTGATGGTTTCTCAAGCATTCCTTAACTTCAAACCCCCATATCTCGCGAACGGATTGACGAACTCGAGAAATTCCCGTTGCATCTGAAAGCAGAAACTCGCCCGATTACAACGGTATGTGTATTCTTCCCCTAGGCCATAGTAGTTAATTTTTTCGAGTATCAGACTTGCGAAAATTTTGATGGTTTCTCAACCATTCCTTAACTTCAAACTCCCATATCTCGCGAACGGATTGACGAACTCGAGAAATTCCTGTTGCATCTGAAAGCAGAAACTCGCCCGATTTCAGCGTTATGTGTATTTTTGCCCTAGGCCGTAGTAGTAATTGATTTCGACTATCAGATTTGCGAAAATTTTGATGGTTTCTCAACCATTCCTTAACTTCAAACTCCCATATCTCGCGAACGGATTGAGGAAATCGAGAATTTCCTGTTGCATCAGAAAGTAGAAGCTCGCCCGATTACAATGGTGTGTGTACTTTTCCCCTAGGCCATTCTAGTTATTGCTTTCGAGTATCAGACTTGCGAAAATTTTGATGGTTTCTCAACCTTTCCTTAACTTCAAACCCCCATATCTCGCGAACGGATTGACGAACTCGAGAAATTCCTGTTGCATCTGAAAGCAGATACTCGCCCGATTTCAACGGAATGTGTATTTTCCCACTGGGCCATAGTAGTTATTGGTTTCGAGTATCAGACTTGCGAAAATTTTGATGGTTTCTCAACCATTCCTTAACTTCAAACTCCCATATCTGGCGAACGGATTGTCGAACTTGAGAAACTCCTGTCGCATCTGAAAGTAGAAGCTCGCCCGATTACAATGGCGTGTGTACTTTTCCCCTAGGCCATTCCTGTCATTGGTTTCGGGAATCAGACTTGCGAAAACTGTAATGGTTGCTCAAGCAATCCTTAACATCAATCCCCCATATCTCGCGAACGGATTGACGAACTCGAGAAATTCCTGTTGCATCTGAAAGCAGAAACTCGCCCGATTACAACGGTATGTGTATTTTTCCCCTAGGCCATAGTAGTTATTGGTTTCGAGTATCAGACTTGCGAAAATTTTGATGGTTTCTCAACCATTCCTTAATTTCAAACTCCCATACCTCGCGAACGGATTGACGAACTCGAGAAATTCCTGTTGCATCTGAAAGTAGAAACTCTCCCGATTACAATGGTGTGTGTACTTTTCCCCTAGGCCCTTCCAGTTATTGCTTTCGTGTATCAGACTTGCGAAAATTTTGATGGTTTCACAAGCATTCCTTAACTTCAAACTCCCATATCTCGCGAACGAATTGACGAACTCGAGAAATTCCAGTAGCATCTGAAAGCAGAATCTCGCCCCATTACAACGGTATGTGTATCCTTCCCCTAGGCCATAGTAGTTAATTTTTTCGAGTATCAGACTTGCGAAAATTTTGATGGTTTCTCAAGCATTCCTTAACTTCAAACCCCCCTATCTCGCGAACGGATTGACGAACTCGAGAAATTCCTGTTGAATCTGGAAGCAGAAACTCGCCCGATTACAACGGTATGTGTATTCTTCCCCTAGGCCATAGTAGTTAATGGTTTCGAGTATCAGACTTGCGAAAATTTTGATGGCTTCTCAACCATTCCTTAACTTCAAACTCCCATATCTCGCGAACGGATTGTCGAACTTGAGAAATTCCTGTTGCATCTGAAAGCAGAAACTCGCCCGATTTCAGCGTTATGTGTATTTTTCCCCTAGGCCATAGTAGTTATTGGTTTCGAGTATCAGACTTGCGAAAATTTTGATGGTTTCTCAACCATTCCTTAACTTCAAACTCCCATATCTCGCGAACGGGTTGACGAACTCGAGAAATTCCTGTTGCATCTGAAAGCAGAAACTCGCCCGATTTCAACTGTATGTGTATTTTCCCCCTAGGCCATAATAGTTATTGGTTTCGAGTATCACACTTGCGAAAATTTTGATGGTTTCTCAAACATTCCTTAACTTCAAACTCCCATATCTCGCGAACGGATTGACGAACTCGAGAAATTCCTGTTGCATCTGAAAGCAGAAACTCGCCCGATTTCAACGGTATGTGTACTTTTCCCCTAGACCATAGTAGTTATTGATTTCGACTATCAGACTCGCTAAAATTTTGATGGTTTCTCAACCATTCCTTAATTTCAAACTCCCATACCTCGCGAACGGATTGACGAACTCGAGAAATTCCTGTTGCATCTGAAAGTAGAAACTCTCCCGATTACAATGGTGTGTGTACTTTTCCCCTAGGCCCTTCCAGTTATTGCTTTCGTGTATCAGACTTGCGAAAATTTTGATGGTTTCACAAGCATTCCTTAACTTCAAACTCCCATATCTCGCGAACGAATTGACGAACTCGAGAAATTCCAGTAGCATCTGAAAGCAGAATCTCGCCCCATTACAACGGTATGTGTATCCTTCCCCTAGGCCATAGTAGTTAATTTTTTCGAGTATCAGACTTGCGAAAATTTTGATGGTTTCTCAACCATTCCTTAACTTCAAACTCCCATATCTCGCGAACGGATTGACGAACTCGAGAAATTCCTGTTGCATCTGAAAGCAGAAACTCGCCCGATTACAACGGTATGTGTATTTTTCCCCTAGACCATAGTAGTTATTGATTTCGACTATCAGACTCGCTAAAATTTTGATGGTTTCTCAACCATTCCTTAACTTCAAACTCCCATATCTCGCGAACGGATTGACGAACTCGAGAAATTCGTGTTGCATCTGGAAGCAGAAACTCGCCCGATTTCAGCGGTATGTGTATTTTTCCCCTAGTCCATAGTAGTTATTGGTTTCGAGTATCAGACTTGCGAAAATTTTGATGGTTTCTCAATCATTCCTTAACTTCAAACTCCCATATCTCGCGAACGGATTGAGGAAATCGAGAATTTCCTGTTGCATCAGAAAGTAGAAGCTCGCCCGATTACAATGGTGTGTGTACTTTTCCCCTAGGCCATTCTAGTTATTGCTTTCGAGTATCAGACTTGCGAAAATTTTGATGGTTTCTCAACCTTTCCTTAACTTCAAACCCCCATATCTCGCGAACGGATTGACGAACTCGAGAAATTCCTGTTGCATCTGAAAGCAGAAACTCGCCCGATTACAACGGTATGTGTATTTTTCCCCTAGACCATAGTAGTTATTGATTTCGACTATCAGACTCGCTAAAATTTTGATGGTTTCTCAACCATTCCTTAATTTCAAACTCCCATACCTCGCGAACGGATTGACGAACTCGAGAAATTCCTGTTGCATCTGAAAGTAGAAACTCTCCCGATTACAATGGTGTGTGTACTTTTCCCCTAGGCCCTTCCAGTTATTGCTTTCGTGTATCAGACTTGCGAAAATTTTGATGGTTTCACAAGCATTCCTTAACTTCAAACTCCCATATCTCGCGAACGGATTGACGAACTCGAGAAATTCCAGTAGCATCTGAAAGCAGAATCTCGCCCCATTACAACGGTATGTGTATTCTTCCCCTAGGCCATAGTAGTTAATTTTTCGAGTATCAGACTTGCGAAAATTTTGATGGTTTCTCAACCATTCCTTAACTTCAAACTCCCATATCTCGCGAACGGATTGACGAACTCGAGAAATTCCTGTAGCATCTGAAAGCAGAATCCCGCCCCATTACAAAGGTATGTGTATTTTTCCCCTTGGCCATAGTAGTTATTGATTGCGACTATGAGACTTGCTAAAATTTTGATGGTTTCTCAACCATTCCTTAACTTCAAACTCCCATATCTCGCGAACGGATTGACGAATTCGAGAAATTCCTGTTGCATCTGAAAGCAGACACTCGCCCGATTACAACGGTATGTGTATTTTTCCCCTAGGCCATAGTAGTTATTGATTGCGACTATCAGACTTGCTAAAATTTTGATGGTTTCTCAAGCATTCCTTAACTTCAAACTCCCATATCTCGCGAACGAATTGACGAACTCGAGAAATTCCTGTTGCATCTGAAAGCAGAAACTCGCCCGATTACAACGGTATGTGTATTTTTCCCCTAGGCCATAGTAGTTATTGATTGCGACTATCAGACTTGCTAAAATTTTGATGGTTTCTCAACCATTCCTTAACTTCAAACTCCCATATCTCGCGAACGAATTGACGAACTCGAGAAATTCCTGTTGCATCTGAAAGCAGAAACTCGCCCGATTACAACGGTATGTGTATTTTTCCCCTAGGCCATAGTAGTTATTGATTGCGACTATCAGACTTGCTAAAATTTTGATGGTTTCTCAACCATTCCTTAACTTCAAACTCCCATATCTCGCGAACGGATTGTCGAACTCGAGAAATTCCTGCTGCATCTGAAAGCAGAAACTCGCCCGATTTCAACGGTATGTGTATTTTCCCCCTAGGCCATAATAGATATTGGTTTCGAGTATCAGACTTGCGAAAATTTGATGGCTTCTCAAACATTCCTTAACTTCAAACTCCCATATCTTGCGAACGGATTGACGAACTCGAGAAATTCCTGTTGCATCTGAAAGCAGAAACTCGCCCGATTACAACGGTATGTGTATTCTTCCCCTAGGCCATAGTAGTTAATGGTTTCGAGTATCAGACTTGCGAAAATTTTGATGGTTTCTCAACCATTCCTTAACTTCAAACTCCCATATCTCGCGAACGGATTGACGAACTCGAGAAATTCCTGTTGCATCTGAAAGCAGAAACTCGCCCCATTACAACGGTGTTTGTATTTTTTCCCTAGGCCATAGTAGTTATTGATTGCGACTATCAGAACTTGCGAAAATTTTGATGGTTTCTCAACCATTCCTTAAATTAAAACTCCCATATCTCGCGAACGGATTGACGAACTCGAGAAATTCCTGTAGCATCTGAAAGCAGAAACTCGCCCCATTACAACGGTATGTGTATTTTTGCCCTAGGCAGTAGTAGTAATTGATTTCGACTATCAGACTTGCTAAAGTTTTGATGGTTTCTCAAGCATTCCTTAACTTCAAACCCCCCTATCTCGCGAACGGATTGACGAACTCGAGAAATTCCTGTTGAATCTGGAAGCAGAAACTCGCCCGATTACAACGGTATGTGTATTCTTCCCCTAGGCCATAGTAGTTAATGGTTTCGAGTATCAGACTTGCGAAAATTTTGATGGTTTCTCAACCATTCCTTAACTTCAAACTCCCATATCTCGCGAACGGATTGTCGAACTTGAGAAATTCCTGTTGCATCTGAAAGCAGAAACACGCCCGATTTCAGCGTTATGTGTATTTTTCCCCTAGGCCATTCCAGTTACTGGTTTCGAGTATCAGACTTGCTAAAATTTTGATGGTTTCTCAACCATTCCTTAACCTCAAACTCCCATATCTCGCGAACGGATTGACGAACTCGAGAAATTCCTGTTGCATCTGAAAGCAGAAACTCGCCCGATTTCAGCGTTATGTGTATTTTTCCCCTTGGCCATAGTAGTTATTGGTTTCGAGTATCAGACTTGCGAAAATTTTGATGGTTTCTCAACCATTCCTTAAATTCAAACTCCCATATCTCGCGAATGGATTGCGGAAATCGAGAATTGCCTGTTGCATCTGAAAGCAGAAACTCGCCCGATTTCAACGGTATGTGTACTTTTCCCCTAGGCCATAGTAGTTATTGATTGCGACTATCAGACTTGCTAAAATTTTGATGGTTTCTCAACCATTCCTTAACTTCAAACTCCCATATCTCGCGAAAGGATTGACGAACTCGAGAAAATCCTGTTGCATCTGAAAGCAGAAACTCGCCCGATTTCAGCGTTATGTGTATTTTTCCCCTAGGCCATAGTAGTTATTGGTTTCGAGTATCAGACTTGCGAAAATTTTGATGGTTTCTCAACCATTCCTTAACTTCAAACTCCCATATCTCGGGAACGGATTGACGAACTCGAGAAATTCCTGTTGCATCTGAAAGCAGAAACTCGCCCGATTTCAACGGTATGTGTATTTTCCCCCTAGGCCATAATAGATATTGGTTTCGAGTATCAGACTTGCGAAAATTTGATGGTTTCTCAAACATTCCTTAACTTCAAACTCCCATATCTTGCGAACGGATTGACGAACTCGAGAAATTCCTGTTGCATCTGAAAGCAGAAACTCGCCCGATTACAACGGTATGTGTATTCTTCCCCTAGGCCATAGTAGTTAATGGTTTCGAGTATCAGACTTGCGAAAATTTTGATGGTTTCTCAACCATTCCTTAACTTCAAACTCCCATATCTCGCGAACGGACTGACGAACTCGAGAAATTCCTGTTGCATCTGAAAGCAGAATCTCGCCCCATTACAAAGGTATGTGTATTTTTGCCCTAGGTCGTAGTAGTAATTGATTTCGACTATCAGACTTGCTAAAGTTTTGATGGTTTCACAAGCATTCCTTAACTTCAAACTCCCATATCTCGCGAACGGATTGACGAACTCGAGAAATTCCAGTATCATCTGAAAGCAGAATCTCGCCCCATTACAACGGTATGTGTATTTTTGCCCTAGGCCGTAGTAGTAATTGATTTCGACTATCAGACTTGCTAAAGTTTTGATGGTTTCTCAAGCATTCCTTAACTTCAAACCCCCATATCTCGCGAACGGATTGACGAACTCGAGAAATTCCTGTTGCATCTGAAAGCAGAAACTCGCCCGATTACAACGGTATGTGTATTCTTCCCCTAGGCCATAGTAGTTAATTTTTTCGAGTATCAGACTTGCGAAAATTTTGATGGTTTCTCAACCATTCCTTGACTTCAAACTCCCATATCTCGCGAACGGATTGACGAACTCGAGAAATTCCTGTTGCATCTGAAAGCAGAAACTCGCCCGATTACAACGGTATGTGTATTTTTCCCCTAGACCATAGTAGTTATTGATTTCGACTATCAGACTTGCTAAAATTTTGATGGTTTCTCAACCATTCCTTAACTTCAAACTCCCATATCTCGCGAACGGATTGACGAACTCGAGAAATTCGTGTTGCATCTGGAAGCAGAAACTCGCCCTATTTCAGCGGTATGTGTATTTTTCCCCTAGTCCATAGTAGTTATTGGTTTCGAGTATCAGACTTGCGAAAATTTTGATGGTTTCTCAACCATTCCTTAACTTCAAACTCCCATATCTCGCGAACGGATTGAGGAAATCGAGAAATTCCTGTTGCATCTGAAAGCAGATACTCGCCCGATTTCAACGGAATGTGTATTTTCCCACTGGGCCATAGTAGTTATTGGTTTCGAGTATCAGACTTGCGAAAATTTTGATGGTTTCTCAACCATTCCTTAACTTCAAACTCCCATATCTCGCGAACGGATTGTCGAACTCGAGAAACTCCTGTCGCATCTGAAAGTAGAAGCTCGCCCGGTTACAATGGCGTGTGTACTTTTCCCCTAGGCCATTCCTGTTATTGGTTTCGGGAATCAGACTTGCGAAAATTGTGATGGTTTCTCAAGCAATCCTTAACTTCAATCCCCCATATCTCGCGAACGGATTGACGAACTCGAGAAATTCCTGTTGCATCTGAAAGCAGAAACTCGCCCGATTACAACGGTATGTGTATTTTTCCCCTAGGGCATAGTAGTTATTGGTTTCGAGTATCAGACTTGCGAAAATTTTGATGGTTTCTCAACCATTCCTTAATTTCAAACTCCCATACCTCGCGAACGGATTGACGAACTCGAGAAATTCCTGTTGCATCTGAAAGTAGAAACTCTCCCGATTTCAATGGTGTGTGTACTTTTCCCCTAGGCCCTTCCAGTTATTGCTTTCGTGTATCAGACTTGCGAAAATTTTGATGGTTTCACAAGCATTCCTTAACTTCAAACTCCCATATCTCGCGAACGGATTGACGAACTCGAGAAATTCCAGTAGCATCTGAAGGCAGAATCTCGCCCCACTACAACGGTATGTGTATTTTTGCCCTAGGCCGTAGTAGTAATTGATTTCGACTATCAGACTTGCTAAAGTTTTGATGGTTTCTCAAGCATTCCTTAACTTCAAACCCCCATATCTCGCGAACGGATAGACGAACTCGAGAAATTCCTGTTGCATCTGAAAGCAGAAACTCGCCCGATTACAACGGTATGTGTATTCTTCCCCTAGGCCATAGTAGTTAATGGTTTCGAGTATCAGACTTGCGAAAATTTTGATGGTTTCTCAACCATTCCTTAACTTCAAACTCCCATATCTCGCGAACGGATTGACGAACTCGAGAAATTCCTGTAGCATCTGAAAGCAGAAACTCGCCCCATTACAACGGTATGTGTATTTTTGCCCTAGGCCGTAGTAGTAATTGATTTCGACTATCAGACTTGCTAAAGTTTTGATGGTTTCTCAAGCATTCCTTAACTTCAAACCCCCCTATCTCGCGAACGGATTGACGAACTCGAGAAATTCCTGTTGAATCTGGAAGCAGAAACTCGCCCGATTACAACGGTATGTGTATTCTTCCCCTAGGCCATAGTAGTTAATGGTTTCGAGTATCAGACTTGCGAAAATTTTGATGGTTTCTCAACCATTCCTTAACTTCAAACTCCCATATCTCGCGAACGGATTGTCGAACTTGAGAAATTCCTGTTGCATCTGAAAGCAGAGACTCGCCCGATTTCAGCGTTATGTGTATTTTTCCCCTAGGCCATAGTAGTTATTGGTTTCGAGTATCAGACTTGCGAAAATTTTGATGGTTTCTCAACCATTCCTTAATTTCAAACTCCCATATCTCGCGAACGGATTGACGAACTCGAGAAATTCCTGTTGCATCTGAAAGCAGAAACTCGCCCGATTTCAACTGTATGTGTATTTTCCCCCTAGGCCATAATAGTTATTGGTTTCGAGTATCACACTTGCGAAAATTTTGATGGTTTCTCAAACATTCCTTAACTTCAAACTCCCATATCTCGCGAACGGATTGACGAACTCGAGAAATTCCTGTTGCATCTGAAAGAAGAAACTCGCCCGATTTCAACGGTATGTGTACTTTTCCCCTAGGCCATTCCAGTTATTGCTTTCGAGTATCAGATTTGCGAAAATTTTGATGGTTTCTCAACCATTCCTTAAATTCAAACTCCCATATCTCGCGAACGGATTGACGAACTCGAGAAATTCCTGTAGCATCTGAAACCAGAATCTCGCGCCATTACAAAGGTATGTGTATTTTTGCCCTAGGCCGTAGTAGTAATTGATTTCGACTATCAGACTTGCTAAAGTTTTGATGGTTTCTCAAGCATTCCTTAACTTCAAACCCCCATATCTCGCGAACGGATTGACGAACTCGAGAAATTCCTGTTGCATCTGAAAGCAGAAACTCGCCCGATTACAACGGTATGTGTATTTTTCCCCTAGGCCAGAGTAGTTATTGGTTTCGAGTATCAGACTTGCGAAAATTTTGATGGTTTCTCAACCATTCCTTAATTTCAAACTCGCATACCTCGCGAACGGATTGACGAACTCGAGAAATTCCTGTTGCATCTGAAAGTAGAAACTCTCCCGATTACAATGGTGTGTGTACTTTTCCCCTAGGCCCTTCCAGTTATTGCTTTCTTGTATCAGACTTGCGAAAATTTTGATGGTTTCACAAGCATTCCTTAACTTCAAACTCCCATATCTCGCGAACGGATTGACGAACTCGAGAAATTCCAGTAGCATCTGAAAGCAGAATCTCGCCCCATTACAACGGTATGTGTATTTTTGCCCTAGGCCGTAGTAGTAATTGATTTCGACTATCAGACTTGCTAAAGTTTTGGTGGTTTCTCAAGCATTCCTTAACTTCAAACCCCCATATCTCGCGTACGGATTGAAGAACTCGAGAAATTCCTGTTGCATCTGAAAGCAGAAACTCGCCCGATTACAACGGTATGTGTATTCTTCCCCTAGGCCATAGTAGTTAATTTTTTCGAGTATCAGACTTGCGAAAATTTTGATGGTTTCTCAACCATTCCTTAACTTCAAATTCCCATATCTCGCGAACGGATTGACGAACTCGAGAAATTCCTGTTGCATCTGAAAGCAGAAACTCGCCCGATTTCAACGGTATGTGTACTTTTCCCCTAGGCCATTCCAGTTATTGCTTTCGAGTACCAGATTTGCGAAAATTTTGATGGTTTCTCAACCATTCCTTAAATTCAAACTCCAATATCTCGCGAACGGATTGACCAACTCGAGAAATTCCTGTAGCATCTGAAGGCAGAATCTCGCCCCATTACAAAGGTATGTGTATTTTTGCCCTAGGCCGTAGTAGTAATTGATTTCGACTATCAGACTTGCTAAAGTTTTGATGGTTTCTCAAGCATTCCTTAACTTCAAACCCCCATATCTCGCGAACGGATTGACGAACTCGAGAAATTCCTGTTGCATCTGAAAGCAGAAACTCGCCCGATTACAACGGTATGTGTATTTTTCCCCTAGGCCAGAGTAGTTATTGGTTTCGAGTATCAGACTTGCGAAAATTTTGATGGTTTCTCAACCATTCCTTAACTTCAAACTCCCATATCTCGCGAACGGATTGTCGAACTTGAGAAATTCCTGTTGCATCTGAAAGCAGAAACTCGCCCGATTTCAGCGTTATGTGTATTTTTCCCCTAGGCCATAGTAGTTATTGGTTTCGAGTATCAGACTTGCGAAAATTTTGATGGTTTCTCAACCATTCCTTAACTTCAAACTCCCATATCTCGCGAACGGATTGACGAACTCGAGAAATTTCTGTTGCATCTGAAAGCAGGAACTCGCCCGATTTCAACTGTATGTGTATTTTCCCCCTAGGCCATAATAGTTATTGGTTTCGAGTATCACACTTGCGAAAATTTTGATGGTTTCTCAAACATTCCTTAACTTCAAACTCCCATATCTCCCGAACGGATTGACGAACTCGAGAAATTCCTGTTGCATCTTAAAGAAGAAACTCGCCCGATTTCAACGGTATGTGTACTTTTCCCCTAGGCCATTCCAGTTATTGCTTTCGAGTATCAGATTTGCGAAAATTTTGATGGTTTCTCAACCATTCCTTAAATTCAAACTCCCATATCTCGCGAACGGATTGACGAACTCGAGAAATTCCTGTAGCATCTGAAAGCAGAATCTCGCCCCATTACAAAGGTATGTGTATTTTTGCCCTAGGCCGTAGTAGTAATTGATTTCGACTATCAGACTTGCTAAGGTTTTGATGGTTTCTCAAGCATTCCTTAACTTCAAACCCCCATATCTCGCGAACGGATTGACGAACTCGAGAAATTCCTATTGCATCTGAAAGCAGAAACTCGCCCGATTACAACGGTATGTGTATTTTTCCCCTAGGCCAGAGTAGTTATTGGTTTCGAGTATCAGACTTGCGAGAATTTTGATGGTTTCTCAACCATTCCTTAATTTCAAACTCGCATACCTCGCGAACGGATTGACGAACTCGAGAAATTCCTGTTGCATCTGAAAGTAGAAACTCTCCCGATTACAATGGTGTGTGTACTTTTCCCCTAGGCCCTTCCAGTTATTGCTTTCGTGTATCAGACTTGCGAAAATTTTGATGGTTTCACAAGCATTCCTTAACTTCAAACTCCCATATCTCGCGAACGGATTGACGAACTCGAGAAATTCCAGTAGCATCTGAAAGCAGAATCTCGCCCCATTACAACGGTATGTGTATTTTTGCCCTAGGCCGTTGTAGTAATTGATTTCGACTATCAGACTTGCTAAAGTTTTGATGGTTTCTCAAGCATTCCTTAACTTCAAACCCCCATATCTCGCGTACGGATTGACGAACTCGAGAAATTCCAGTAGCATCTGAAAGCAGAATCTCGCCCCATTACAACGGTATGTGTATTTTTGCCCTAGGCCGTAGTAGTAATTGATTTCGACTATCAGACTTGCTAAAGTTTTGATGGTTTCACAAGCATTCCTTAACTTCAAACTCCCATATCTCGCGAACGGATTGACGAACTCGAGAAATTCCAGTAGCATCTGAAAGCAGAATCTCGCCCCATTACAACGGTATGTGTATTTTTGCCCTAGGCCGTAGTAGTAATTGATTTCGACTATCAGACTTGCTAAAGTTTTGATGGTTTCTCAAGCATTCCTTAACTTCAAACCCCCATATCTCGCGAACGGATTGACGAACTCGAGAAATTCCTGTTGCATCTGAAAGCAGAAACTCGCCCGATTACAACGGTATGTGTATTCTTCCCCTAGGCCATAGTAGTTAATTTTTTCGAGTATCAGACTTGCGAAAATTTTGATGGTTCCTCAACCATTCCTTAACATCAAACTCCCATATCTCGCGAACGGATTGACGAACTCGAGAAATTCCTGTTGCATCTGAAAGCAGAATCTCGCCCGATTACAGCGGTATGTGTATTTTTCCCCTAGACCATAGTAGTTATTGATTTCGACTATCAGACTTGCTAAAATTTTGATGGTTTCTCAACCATTCCTTAACTTCAAACTCCCATATCTCGCGAACGGATTGACGAACTCGAGAAATTCGTGTTGCATCTGGAAGCAGAAACTCGCCCTATTTCAGCGGTATGTGTATTTTTCCCCTAGTCCATAGTAGTTATTGGTTTCGAGTATCAGACTTGCGAAAATTTTGATGGTTTCTCAACCATTCCTTAACTTCAAACTCCCATATCTCGCGAACGGATTGAGGAAATCGAGAATTTCCTGTTGCATCAGAAAGTAGAAGCTCGCCCGATTACAATGGTGTGTGTACTTTTCCCCTAGGCCATTCTAGTTATTGCTTTCGAGTATCAGACTTGCGAAAATTTTGATGGTTTCTCAACCTTTCCTTAACTTCAAACCCCATATCTCGCGAACGGATTGACGAACTCGAGAAATTCCTGTTGCATCTGAAAGCAGATACTCGCCCGATTTCAACAGAATGTGTATTTTCCCACTGGGCCATAGTAGTTATTGGTTTCGAGTATCAGACTTGCATAAATTTTGATGGTTTCTCAACCATTCCTTAACTTCAAACTCCCATATCTCGCGAACGGATTGACGAACTCGAGAAATTCCTGTTGCATCTGAAAGCAGAAACTCGCCCCATTACAACGGTATTTGTATTTTTCCCCTAGGCCATAGTAGTTATTGATTGCGACTACCAGAACTTGCGAAAATTTTGATGGCTTCTCAACCATTCCTTAAATTAAAACTCCCATATCTCGCGAACGGATGGACGAACTCGAGAAATTCCTGTAGCATCTGAAAGCAGAAACTCGCCCCATTACAACGGTATGTGTATTTTTGCCCTAGGCCGTAGTAGTAATTGATTTCGACTATCTGACTTGCTAAAGTTTTGATGGTTTCTCAAGCATTCCTTAACTTCAAACCCCCCTATCTCGCGAACGGATTGACGAACTCGAGAAATTCCTGTTGAATCTGCAAGCAGAAACTCGCCCGATTACAACGGTATGTGTATTCTTCCCCTAGGCCATAGTAGTTAATGGTTTCGAGTATCAGACTTGCGAAAATTTTGATGGCTTCTCAACCATTCCTTAACTTCAAACTCCCATATCTCGCGAACGGATTGTCGAACTTGAGAAATTCCTGTTGCATCTGAAAGCAGAAACTCGCCCGATTTCAGCGTTATGTGTATTTTTCCCCTAGGCCATAGTAGTTATTGGTTTCGAGTATCAGACTTGCGAAAATTTTGATGGTTTCTCAACCATTCCTTAACTTCAAACTCCCATATCTCGCGAACGGATTGACGAACTCGAGAAATTCCTGTTGCATCTGAAAGCAGAAACTCGCCCGATTTCAACTGTATGTGTATTTTCCCCCTAGGCCATTCCAGTTATTGCTTTCGAGTATCAGATTTGCGAAAATTTTGATGGTTTCTCAACCATTCCTTAATTTCAAACTCCCATACCTCGCGAACGGATTGACGAACTCGAGAAATTCCTGTTGCATCTGAAAGTAGAAACTCTCCCGATTACAATTGTGTGTGTACTTTTCCCCTAGGCCCTTCCAGTTATTGCTTTCGTGTATCAGACTTGCGAAAATTTTGATGGTTTCACAAGCATTCCTTAACTTCAAACTCCCATATCTCGCGAACGGATTGACGAACTCGAGAAATTCCAGTAGCATCTGAAAGCAGAATCTCGCCCCATTACAACGGTATGTGTATTCTTCCCCTAGCCCATAGTAGTTAATTTTTTCGAGTATCAGACTTGCGAAAATTTTGATGGTTTCTCAACCATTCCTTAACTTCAAACTCCCATATCTCGCGAACGGATTGACGAACTCGAGAAATTCCTGTTGCATCTGAAAGCAGAAACTCGCCCGATTTCAGCGTTATGTGTATTTTTACCCTAGGCCGTAGTAGTAATTGATTTCGACTATCAGACTTGCTAAAGTTTTGATGGTTTCTCAAGCATTCCTTAACTTCAAACCCCCATATCTCGCGAACGGATTGACGAACTCGAGAAATTCCTGTTGCATCTGAAAGCAGATACTCGCCCGATTACAACGGTATGCGTATTCTTCCCCTAGGCCATAGTAGTTAATTTTTTCGAGTATCAGACTTGCGAAAATTTTGATGGTTTCTCAACCATTCCTTAACTTCAAACTCCCATATCTCGCGAACGGATTGACGAACTCGAGAAATTCCTGTTGCATCTGAAAGCAGAAACTCGCCCGATTACAACGGTATGTGTATTTTTCCCCTAGACCATAGTAGTTATTGATTTCGACTATCAGACTCGCTAAAATTTTGATGGTTTCTCAACCATTCCTTAACTTCAAACTCCCATATCTCGCGAACGGATTGACGAACTCGAGTAATTCGTGTTGCATCTGGAAGCAGAAACTCGCCCGATTTCAGCGGTATGTGTATTTTTCCCCTAGTCCATAGTAGTTATTGGTTTCGAGTATCAGACTTGCGAAAATTTTGATGGTTTCTCAACCATTCCTTAACTTCAAACTCCCATATCTCGCGAACGGATTGAGGAAATCGAGAATTTCCTGTTGCATCAGAAAGTAGAAGCTCGCCCGATTACAATGGTGTGTGTACTTTTCCCCTAGGCCATTCTAGTTATTGCTTTCGAGTATCAGACTTGCGAAAATTTTGATGGTTTCCCAACCTTTCCTTAACTTCAAACCCCCATATCTCGCGAACGGATTGACGAACTCGAGAAATTCCTGTTGCATCTGAAAGCAGATACTCGCCCGATTTCAACGGAATGTGTATTTTCCCACTGGGCCATAGTAGTTATTGGTTTCGAGTATCAGACTTGCGAAAATTTTGATGGTTTCTCAACCATTCCTTAACTTCAAACTCCCATATCTCGCGAACGGATTGTCGAACTTGAGAAACTCCTGTCGCATCTGAAAGTAGAAGCTCGCCCGATTACAATGGCGTGTGTACTTTTCCTCTAGGCCATTCCTGTCATTGGTTTCGGGAATCAGACTTGCGAAAATTGTGATGGTTTCTCAAGCAATCCTTAACTTCAATCCCCCATATCTCGAGAACGGATTGACGAACTCGAGAAATTCCTGTTGCATCTGAAAGCAGAAACTCGCCCGATTACAACGGTATGTGTATTTTTCCCCTAGGCCATAGTAGTTATTGGTTTCGAGTATCAGACTTGCGAAAATTTTGATGGTTTCTCAACCATTCCTTAATTTCAAACTCCCATACCTCGCGAACGGATTGACGAACTCGAGAAATTCCTGTTGCATCTGAAAGTAGAAACTCTCCCGATTACAATGGTGTGTGTACTTTTCCCCTAGGCCCTTCCAGTTATTGCTTTCGTGTATCAGACTTGCGAAAATTTTGATGGTTTCACAAGCATTCCTTAACTTCAAACTCCCATATCTCGCGAACGGATTGACGAACTCGAGAAATTCCAGTAGCATCTGAAAGCAGAATCTCGCCCCATTACAACGGTATGTGTATTCTTCCCCTAGGCCATAGTAGTTAATTTTTTCGAGTATCAGACTTGCGAAAATTTTGATGGTTTCTCAACCATTCCTTAACTTCAAACTCCCATATCTCGCGAACGGATTGACGAACTCGAGAAATTCCTGTTGCATCTGAAAGCAGAAACTCGCCCGATTTCAACTGTATGTGTATTCTTCCCCTAGGCCATAGTAGTTAATTTTTTCGAGTATCAGACTTGCGAAAATTTTGATGGTTTCTCAACCATTCCTTAACTTCAAACTCCCATATCTCGCGAACGGATTGACGAACTCGAGAAATTCCTGTTGCATCTGAAAGCAGAAACTCGCCCGATTACAACGGTATGTGTATTTTTCCCCTAGACCATAGTAGTTATTGATTTCGACTATCAGACTCGCTAAAATTTTGATGGTTTCTCAACCATTCCTTAACTTCAAACTCCCATATCTCGCGAACGGATTGACGAACTCGAGAAATTCGTGTTGCATCTGGAAGCAGAAACTCGCCCGATTTCAGCGGTATGTGTATTTTTCCCCTAGTCCATAGTAGTTATTGGTTTCGAGTATCAGACTTGCGAAAATTTTGATGGTTTCTCAACCATTCCTTAACTTCAAACTCCCATATCTCGCGAACGGATTGAGGAAATCGAGAATTTCCTGTTGCATCAGAAAGTAGAAGCTCGCCCGATTACAATGGTGTGTGTACTTTTCCCCTAGGCCATTCTAGTTATTGCTTTCGAGTGTCAGACTTGCGAAAATTTTGATGGTTTCCCAACCTTTCCTTAACTTCAAACCCCCATATCTCGCGAACGGATTGACGAACTCGAGAAATTCCTGTTGCATCTGAAAGCAGATACTCGCCCGATTTCAACGGAATGTGTATTTTCCCACTGGGCCATAGTAGTTATTGGTTTCGAGTATCAGACTTGCGAAAATTTTGATGGTTTCTCAACCATTCCTTAACTTCAAACTCCCATATCTCGCGAACGGATTGTCGAACTTGAGAAACTCCTGTCGCATCTGAAAGTAGAAGCTCGCCCGATTACAATGGCGTGTGTACTTTTCCTCTAGGCCATTCCTGTCATTGGTTTCGGGAATCAGACTTGCGAAAATTGTGATGGTTTCTCAAGCAATCCTTAACTTCAATCCCCCATATCTCGAGAACGGATTGACGAACTCGAGAAATTCCTGTTGCATCTGAAAGCAGAAACTCGCCCGATTACAACGGTATGTGTATTTTTCCCCTAGGCCATAGTAGTTATTGGTTTCGAGTATCAGACTTGCGAAAATTTTGATGGTTTCTCAACCATTCCTTAATTTCAAACTCCCATACCTCGCGAACGGATTGACGAACTCGAGAAATTCCTGTTGCATCTGAAAGTAGAAACTCTCCCGATTACAATGGTGTGTGTACTTTTCCCCTAGGCCCTTCCAGTTATTGCTTTCGTGTATCAGACTTGCGAAAATTTTGATGGTTTCACAAGCATTCCTTAACTTCAAACTCCCATATCTCGCGAACGGATTGACGAACTCGAGAAATTCCAGTAGCATCTGAAAGCAGAATCTCGCCCCATTACAACGGTATGTGTATTCTTCCCCTAGGCCATAGTAGTTAATTTTTTCGAGTATCAGACTTGCGAAAATTTTGATGGTTTCTCAACCATTCCTTAACTTCAAACTCCCATATCTCGCGAACGGATTGACGAACTCGAGAAATTCCTGTTGCATCTGAAAGCAGAAACTCGCCCGATTTCAACTGTATGTGTATTTTCCCCCTAGGCCATAATAGTTATTGGTTTCGAGTATCACACTTGCGAAAATTTTGATGGTTTCTCAAACATTCCTTAACTTCAAACTCCCATATCTCGCGAACGGATTGACGAACTCGAGAAATTCCTGTAGCATCTGAAAGCAGAATCTCGCCCCATTACAAAGGTATGTGTATTTTTGCCCTAGGCCGTAGTAGTTAATTTTTTCGAGTATCAGACTTGCGAAAATTTTGATGGTTTCTCAACCATTCCTTAACTTCAAACTCCCATATCTCGCGAACGGATTGACGAACTCGAGAAATTCCTGTTGCATCTGAAAGCAGAAACTCGCCCGATTACAACGGTATGTGTATTTTTCCCCTAGACCATAGTAGTTATTGATTTCGACTATCAGACTTGCTAAAATTTTGATGGTTTCTCAACCTTTCCTTAACTTCAAACCCCCATATCTCGCGAACGGATTGACGAACTCGAGAAATTCCTGTTGCATCTGAAAGCAGATACTCGCCCGATTTCAACGGAATGTGTATTTTCCCACTGGGCCATAGTAGTTATTGGTTTCGAGTATCAGACTTGCGAAAATTTTGATGGTTTCTCAACCATTCCTTAACTTCAAACTCCCATATCTCGCGAACGGATTGACGAACTCGAGAAATTCCTGTTGCATCTGAAAGCAGAAACTCGCCCCATTACAACGGTATTTGTATTTTTCCCCTAGGCCATAGTAGTTATTGATTGCGACTATCAGAACTTGCGAAAATTTTGATGGCTTCTCAACCATTCCTTAAATTAAAACTCCCATATCTCGCGAACGGATTGACGAACTCGAGAAATTCCTGTAGCATCTGAAAGCAGAAACTCGCCCCATTACAACGGTATGTGTATTTTTGCCCTAGGCAGTAGTAGTAATTGATTTCGACTATCTGACTTGCTAAAGTTTTGATGGTTTCTCAAGCATTCCTTAACTTCAAACCCCCCTATCTCGCGCACGGATTGACGAACTCGAGAAATTCCTGTTGAATCTGCAAGCAGAAACTCGCCCGATTACAACGGTATGTGTATTCTTCCCCTAGGCCATAGTAGTTAATGGTTTCGAGTATCAGACTTGCGAAAATTTTGATGGCTTCTCAACCATTCCTTAACTTCAAACTCCCATATCTCGCGAACGGATTGACGAACTCGAGAAATTCCAGTAGCATCTGAAAGCAGAATCTCGCCCCATTACAACGGTATGTGTATTCTTCCCCTAGGCCATAGTAGTTAATTTTTTCGAGTATCAGACTTGCGAAAATTTTGATGGTTTCTCAACCATTCCTTAACTTCAAACTCCCATATCTCGCGAACGGATTGACGAACTCGAGAAATTCCTGTTGCATCTGAAAGCAGAAACTCGCCCGATTTCAGCGTTATGTGTATTTTTGCCCTAGGCCGTAGTAGTAATCGATTTCGACTATCAGACTTGCTAAAGTTTTGATGGTTTCTCAAGCATTCCTTAACTTCAAACCCCCATATCTCGCGAACGGATTGACGAACTCGAGAAATTCCTGTTGCATCTGAAAGCAGATACTCGCCCGATTACAACGGTATGCGTATTCTTCCCCTAGGCAATAGTAGTTAATTTTTTCGAGTATCAGACTTGCGAAAATTTTGGTGGTTTCTCAACCATTCCTTAACTTCAAACTCCCATATCTCGCGAACGGATTGACGAACTCGAGAAATTCCTGTTGCATCTGAAAGCAGAAACTCGCCCGATTACAACGGTATGTGTATTTTTCCCCTAGACCATAGTAGTTATTGATTTCGACTATCAGACTCGCTAAAATTTTGATGGTTTCTCAACCATTCCTTAACTTCAAACTCCCATATCTCGCGAACGGATTGACGAACTCGAGAAATTCGTGTTGCATCTGGAAGCAGAAACTCGCCCGATTTCATCGGTATGTGTATTTTTCCCCTAGTCCATAGTAGTTATTGCTTTCGAGTATCAGACTTGCGAAAATTTTGATGGTTTCTCAACCATTCCTTAACTTCAAACTCCCATATCTCGCGAACGGATTGAGGAAATCGAGAATTTCCTGTTGCATCAGAAAGTAGAAGCTCGCCCGATTACAATGGTGTGTGTACTTCTCCCCTAGGCCATTCTAGTTATTGCTTTCGAGTATCAGACTTGCGAAAATTTTGATGGTTTCCCAACCTTTCCTTAACTTCAAACCCCCATATCTCGCGAACGGATTGACGAACTCGAGAAATTCCTGTTGCATCTGAAAGCAGATACTCGCCCGATTTCAACGGAATGTGTATTTTCCCACTGGGCCATAGTAGTTATTGGTTTCGAGTATCAGACTTGCGAAAATTTTGATGGTTTCTCAACCATTCCTTAACTTCAAACTCCCATATCTCGCGAACGGATTGTCGAACTTGAGAAACTCCTGTCGCATCTGAAAGTAGAAGCTCGCCCGATTACAATGGCGTGTGTACTTTTCCTCTAGGCCATTCCTGTCATTGGTTTCGGGAATCAGACTTGCGAAAATTGTGATGGTTTCTCAAGCAATCCTTAACTTCAATCCCCCATATCTCGAGAACGGATTGACGAACTCGAGAAATTCCTGTTGCATCTGAAAGCAGAAACTCGCCCGATTACAACGGTATGTGTATTTTTCCCCTAGGCCATAGTAGTTATTGGTTTCGAGTATCAGACTTGCGAAAATTTTGGTGGTTTCTCAGCCATTCCTTAATTTCAAACTCCCATACCTCGCGAACGGATTGACGAACTCGAGAAATTCCTGTTGCATCTGAAAGTAGAAACTCTCCCGATTACAATGGTGTGTGTACTTTTCCCCTAGGCCCTTCCAGTTATTGCTTTCGTGTATCAGACTTGCGAAAATTTTGATGGTTTCACAAGCATTCCTTAACTTCAAACTCCCATATCTCGCGAACGGATTGACGAACTCGAGAAATTCCAGTAGCATCTGAAAGCAGAATCTCGCCCCATTACAACGGTATGTGTATTCTTCCCCTAGGCCATAGTAGTTAATTTTTTCGAGTATCAGACTTGCGAAAATTTTGATGGTTTCTCAACCATTCCTTAACTTCAAACTCCCATATCTCGCGAACGGATTGACGAACTCGAGAAATTCCTGTTGCATCTGAAAGCAGAAACTCGCCCGATTTCAACTGTATGTGTATTTTCCCCCTAGGCCATAATAGTTATTGGTTTCGAGTATCACACTTGCGAAAATTTTGATGGTTTCTCAAACATTCCTTAACTTCAAACTCCCATATCTCGCGAACGGATTGACGAACTCGAGAAATTCCTGTAGCATCTAAAAGCAGAATCTCGCCCCATTACAAAGATATGTGTATTTTTGCCCTAGGCCGTAGTAGTAATTGATTTCGACTATCAGACTTGCTAAAGTTTTGATGATTTCACAAGCATTCCTTAACTTCAAACTCCCATATCTCGCGAACGGATTGACGAACTCGAGAAATTCCAGTAGCATCTGAAAGCAGAATCTCGCCCCATTACAACGGTATGTGTATTTTTGCCCTAGGCCGTAGTAGTTAATTTTTTCGAGTATCAGACTTGCGAAAATTTTGATGGTTTCTCAACCATTCCTTAACTTCAAACTCCCATATCTCGCGAACGGATTGACGAACTCGAGAAATTCCTGTTGCATCTGAAAGCAGAAACTCGCCCGATTTCAACGGTATGTGTATTTTTCCCCTAGA
This sequence comes from Ptiloglossa arizonensis, assembly GCF_051014685.1. Classification (NCBI taxonomy): domain Eukaryota; kingdom Metazoa; phylum Arthropoda; class Insecta; order Hymenoptera; family Colletidae; genus Ptiloglossa; species Ptiloglossa arizonensis. Next base: position 119,711 of record NW_027479016.1, read on the forward strand.
CCATAGTAGTTATTGATTTCGACTATCAGACTTGCTAAAATTTTGATGGTTTCTCAACCTTTCCTTAACTTCAAACCCCCATATCTCGCGAACGGATTGACGAACTCGAGAAATTCCTGTTGCATCTGAAAGCAGATACTCGCCCGATTTCAACGGAATGTGTATTTTCCCACTGGGCCATAGTAGTTATTGGTTTCGAGTATCAGACTTGCGAAAATTTTGATGGTTTCTCAACCATTCCTTAACTTCAAACTCCCATATCTCGCGAACGGATTGTCGAACTTGAGAAATTCCTGTTGCATCTGAAAGCAGAAACTCGCCCGATTTCAGCGTTATGTGTATTTTTCCCCTAGGCCATAGTAGTTATTGGTTTCGAGTATCAGACTTGCGAAAATTTTGATGGTTTCTCAACCATTCCTTAACTTCAAACTCCCATATCTCGCGAACGGATTGACGAACTCGAGAAATTCCTGTTGCATCTGAAAGCAGAAACTCGCCCGATTTCAACTGTATGTGTATTTTCCCCCTAGGCCATAATAGTTATTGGTTTCGAGTATCACACTTGCGAAAATTTTGATGGTTTCTCAAACATTCCTTAACTTCAAACTCCCATATCTCGCGAACGGATTGACGAACTCGAGAAATTCCTGTTGCATCTGAAAGCAGAAACTCGCCCGATTTCAACGGTATGTGTACTTTTCCCCTAGGCCATTCCAGTTATTGCTTTCGAGTATCAGATTTGCGAAAATTTTGATGGTTTCTCAACCATTCCTTAATTTCAAACTCCCATACCTCGCGAACGGATTGACGAACTCGAGAAATTCCTGTTGCATCTGAAAGTAGAAACTCTCCCGATTACAATTGTGTGTGTACTTTTCCCCTAGGCCCTTCCAGTTATTGCTTTCGTGTATCAGACTTGCGAAAATTTTGATGGTTTCACAAGCATTCCTTAACTTCAAACTCCCATATCTCGCGAACGGATTGACGAACTCGAGAAATTCCAGTAGCATCTGAAAGCAGAATCTCGCCCCATTACAACGGTATGTGTATTTTTGCCCTAGGCCGTAGTAGTAATTGATTTCGACTATCAGACTTGCTAAAGTTTTGATGGTTTCTCAAGCATTCCTTAACTTCAAACCCCCATATCTCGCGAACGGATTGACGAACTCGAGAAATTCCTGTTGCATCTGAAAGCAGAAACTCGCCCGATTACAACGGTATGCGTATTCTTCCCCTAGGCCATAGTAGTTAATTTTTTCGAGTATCAGACTTGCGAAAATTTTGATGGTTTCTCAACCATTCCTTAACTTCAAACTCCCATATCTCGCGAACGGATTGACGAACTCGAGAAATTCCTGTTGCATCTGAAAGCAGATACTCGCCCGATTTCAACGGAATGTGTATTTTCCCACTGGGCCATAGTAGTTATTGGTTTCGAGTAACAGACTTGCGAAAATTTTGATGGTCTCTCAACCATTCCTTAACTTCAAACTCCCATATCTCGCGAACGGATTGTCGAACTTGAGAAACTCCTGTCGCATCTGAAAGTAGAAGCTCGCCCGATTACAATGGCGTGTGTACTTTTCCTCTAGGCCATTCCTGTCATTGGTTTCGGGAATCAGACTTGTGAAAATTGTGATGGTTTCTCAAGCAATCCTTAACTTCAATCCCCCATATCTCGCGAACGGATTGACGAACTCGAGAAATTCCTGTTGCATCTGAAAGCAGAAACTCGCCCGATTACAACGGTATGTGTATTTTTCCCCTAGGCCATAGTAGTTATTGGTTTCGAGTATCAGACTTGCGAAAATTTTGATGGTTTCTCAACCATTCCTTAATTTCAAACTCCCATACCTCGCGAACGGATTGACGAACTCGAGAAATTCCTGTTGCATCTGAAAGTAGAAACTCTCCCGATTACAATGGTGTGTGTACTTTTCCCCTAGGCCCTTCCAGTTATTGCTTTCGTGTATCAGACTTGCGAAAATTTTGATGGTTTCACAAGCATTCCTTAACTTCAAACTCCCATATCTCGCGAACGGATTGACGAACTCGAGAAATTCCAGTAGCATCTGAAAGCAGAATCTCGCCCCATTACAACGGTATGTGTATTCTTCCCCTAGGCCATAGTAGTTAATGTTTTCGAGTATCAGACTTGCGAAAATTTTGATGGTTTCTCAACCATTCCTTAACTTCAAACTCCCATATCTCGCGAACGGATTGACGAACTCGAGAAATTCCTGTTGCATCTGAAACAGAAACTCGCCCGATTTCAGCGTTATGTGTATTTTTGCCCTAGGCCGTAGTAGTAATTGATTTCGACTATCAGACTTGCTAAAGTTTTGATGGTTTCTCAAGCATTCCTTAACTTCAAACCCCCATATCTCGCGAACGGATTGACGAACTCGAGAAATTCCTGTTGCATCTGAAAGCAGAAACTCGCCCGATTACAACGGTATGTGTATTCTTCCCCTAGGCCATAGTAGTTAATTTTTTCGAGTATCAGACTTGCGAAAATTTTGATGCTTTCTCAACCATTCCTTAACTTCAAACTCCCATATCTCGCGAACGGATTGACGAACTCGAGAAATTCCTGTTGCATCTGAAAGCAGAAACTCGCCCGATTACAACGGTATGTGTATTTTTCCCCTAGACCATAGTAGTTATTGATTTCGACTATCAGACTCGCTAAAATTTTGATGGTTTCTCAACCATTCCTTAACTTCAAACTCCCATATCTCGCGAACGGATTGACGAACTCGAGAAATTCGTGTTGCATCTGGAAGCAGAAACTCGCCCGATTTCAGCGGTATGTGTATTTTTCCCCTAGTCCATAGTAGTTATTGGTTTCGAGTATCAGACTTGCGAAAATTTTGATGGTTTCTCAACCATTCCTTAACTTCAAACTCCCATATCTCGCGAACGGATTGAGGAAATCGAGAATTTCCTGTTGCATCAGAAAGTAGAAGCTCGCCCGATTACAATGGTGTGTGTACTTTTCCCCTAGGCCATTCTAGTTATTGCTTTCGAGTATCAGACTTGCGAAAATTTTGATGGTACTCAACCTTTCCTTAACTTCAAACCCCCATATCTCGCTAACGGATTGACGAACTCGAGAAATTCCTGTTGCATCTGAAAGCAGATACTCGCCCGATTTCAACGGAATGTGTATTTTCCCACTGGGCCATAGTAGTTATTGGTTTCGAGTATCAGACTTGCGAAAATTTTGATGGTTTCTCAACCATTCCTTAACTTCAAACTCCCATATCTCGCGAACGGATTGTCGAACTTGAGAAACTCCTGTCGCATCTGAAAGTAGAAGCTCGCCCGATTACAATGGCGTGTGTGCTTTTCCCCTAGGCCATTCCTGTCTTTGGTTTCGGGAATCAGACTTGCGAAAATTGTGATGGTTTCTCAAGCAATCCTTAACTTCAATCCCCCATATCTCGCGAACGGATTGACGAACTCGAGAAATTCCTGTTGCATCGGAAAGCAGAAACTCGCCCGATTTCAACGGTATGTGTATTTTTGCCCTAGGCCGTAGTAGTAATTGATTTCGACTATCAGACTTGCTAAAGTTTTGATGATTTCTCAAGCATTCCTTAACTTCAAACCCCCCTATCTCGCGAACGGATTGACGAACTCGAGAAATTCCTGTTGAATCTGAAAGCAGAAACTCGCCCGTTTACAACGGTATGTGTATTCTTCCCTTAGGCCATAGTAGTTAATGGTTTCGAGTATCAGATTGCGAAAATTTTGATGGCTTCTCAACCATTCCTTAACTTCAAACTCCCATATCTCGCGAACGGATTGTCGAACTCGAGAAATTCCTGTTGCATCTGAAAGCAGAAACTCGCCCTATTACATCGGTATGTGTATTTTTGCCCTAGGCCGTAGGAGTAATTGATTTCGACTATCAGACTTGCTAAAGTTTTGATGGTTTCTCAAGCATTCCTTAACTTCAAACCCCCCTATCTCGCGAACGGATTGACGAACTCGAGAAATTCCTGTTGAATCTGAAAGCAGAAACTCGTCCGATTACAACGGTATGTGAATTCTTCCCCTAGGCCATAGTAGTTAATGGTTTCGAGTATCAGACTTGCGAAAATTTTGATGGTTTCACAACCATTCCTTAACTTCAAACTCCCATATCTCGCGAACGGATTGTCGAACTCGAGAAATTCCTGTTGCATCTGAAAGAAGAAACTCGCCCGATTACAACGGTATGTGTATTTTTCCCCTTGGCCATAGTAGTTATTGATTGCGACTATCAGACTTGCTAAAATTTTGATGGTTTCTCAACCATTCTTTAACTTCAAACTCCCATATCTCGCGAACGGATTGACGAACTCGAGAAATTCCTGTTGCATCTGAAAGCAGACACTCGCCCGATTACAACGGTATGTGAATTTTTCCCCTAGGCCATAGTAGTTATTGATTGCGACTATCAGACTTGCTAAAATTTTGATGGTTTCTCAACCATTCCTTAACTTCAAACTCCCATATCTCGCGAACGGATTGACGAACTCGAGAAATTCCTGTTGCATCTGAAAGCAGAAACTCGCCCGATTACAACGGTATGTGTATTTTTCCCCTAGACCATAGTAGTTATTGATTTCGACTATCAGACTTGCCAAAATTTTGATGGTTTCTCAACCATTCCTTAAATTCAAACTCCCATATCTCGCGAACGGATTGTCGAACTCGAGAAATTCCTGTTGCATGTGAAAGCAGAAACTCGCCCGATTGCAACGGTATGTGTATTTTTCCCCTAGACCATAGTAGTAATTGATTTCGACTATCAGACTTGCTAAAGTTTTGATGGTTTCTCAAGCATTCCTTAACTTCAAACCCCCATATCTCGCGAACGGATTGACGAACTCGAGAAATTCCTGTTGCATCTGAAAGCAGAAACTCGCCCGATTACAACGGTATGTGTATTCTTCCCCTAGGCCATAGTAGTTAATTTTTTCGAGTATCAGACTTGCGAAAATTTTGATGGTTTCTCAACCATTCCTTAACTTCAAACTCCCATATCTCGCGAACGGATTGACGAACTCGAGAAATTCCTGTTGCATCTGAAAGCAGAAACTCGCCCGATTACAACGGTATGTGTATTTTTCCCCTAGAAAATAGTAGTAATTGATTTCGACTATCAGACTTGCTAAAGTTTTGATGGTTTCTCAAGCATTCCTTAACTTCAAACCCCCATATCTCGCGAACGGATTGACGAACTCGAGAATTTCCTGTTGCATCTGAAAGCAGAAACTCGCCCGATTACAACGGTATGTGTATTTTTCCCCTAGGCCATAGTAGTTATTGGTTTCGAGTATAAGAATTGCGAAAATTTTGATGGTTTCTCAACCAATCCTTAACTTCAAACTCCCATATCTCGCGAACGGATTGTCGAACTCGAGAAATTCCTGTTGCATCTGAAAGCAGAAACTCGCCCGATTACAACGGTATGTGTATTTTTCCCCTAGACCATAGTAGTAATTGATTTCGACTATCAGACTTGCTAAAGTTTTGATGGTTTCTCAAGCATTCCTTAACTTCAAACCCCCATATCTCGCGAACGGATTGACGAACTCGAGAAATTCCTGTTGCATCTGAAAGCAGAAACTCGCCCGATTACAACGGTATGTGTATTTTTCCCCTAGGCCATAGTAGTTATTGGTTTCGAGTATCAGACTTGCGAAAATTTTGATGGTTTCTCAACCATTCCTTAAATTCAAACTCCCATATCTCGCGAACGGATTGACGAACTCGAGAAATTCCTGTAGCATTTGAAAGCAGAGACTCGCCCCATTACAACGGTATGTGTATTTTTGCCCTAGGCCGTAGTAGTAATTGATTTCGACTATCAGACTTGCTAAAGTTTTGATGATTTCTCAAGCATTCCTTAACTTCAAACCCCCCTATCTCGCGAACGGATTGACGAACTCGAGAAATTCCTGTTGAATCTGAAAGCAGAAACTCGCCCGTTTACAACGGTATGTGTATTCTTCCCCTAGGCCATAGTAGTTAATGGTTTCGAGTATCAGATTGCGAAAATTTTGATGGCTTCTCAACCATTCCTTAACTTCAAACTCCCATATCTCGCGAACGGATTGTCGAACTCGAGAAATTCCTGTTGCATCTGAAAGCAGAAACTCGCCCTATTACATCGGTATGTGTATTTTTGCCCTAGGCCGTAGGAGTAATTGATTTCGACTATCAGACTTGCTAAAGTTTTGATGGTTTCTCAAGCATTCCTTAACTTCAAACCCCCCTATCTCGCGAACGGATTGACGAACTCGAGAAATTCCTGTTGAATCTGAAAGCAGAAACTCGTCCGATTACAACGGTATGTGAATTCTTCCCCTAGGCCATAGTAGTTAATGGTTTCGAGTATCAGACTTGCGAAAATTTTGATGGTTTCACAACCATTCCTTAACTTCAAGCTCCCATATCTCGCGAACGGATTGTCGAACTCGAGAAATTCCTGTTGCATCTGAAAGAAGAAACTCGCCCGATTACAACGGTATGTGTATTTTTCCCCTTGGCCATAGTAGTTATTGATTGCGACTATCAGACTTGCTAAAATTTTGATGGTTTCTCAACCATTCTTTAACTTCAAACTCCCATATCTCGCGAACGGATTGACGAACTCGAGAAATTCCTGTTGCATCTGAAAGCAGACACTCGCCCGATTGCAACGGTATGTGTATTTTTCCCCTAGGCCATAGTAGTTATTGATTTCGACTATCAGACTTGCCAAAATTTTGATGGTTTCTCAACCATTCCTTAAATTCAAACTCCCATATCTCGCGAACGGATTGTCGAACTCGAGAAATTCCTGTTGCATGTGAAAGCAGAAACTCGCCCGATTACAACGGTATGTGTATTTTTCCCCTAGACCATAGTAGTAATTGATTTCGACTATCAGACTTGCTAAAGTTTTGATGGTTTCTCAAGCATTCCTTAACTTCAAACCCCCATATCTCGCGAACGGATTGACGAACTCGAGAAATTCCTGTTGCATCTGAAAGCAGAAACTCGCCCGATTACAACGGTATGTGTATTTTTCCCCTAGGCCATAGTAGTTATTGGTTTCGAGTATCAGACTTGCGAAAATTTTGATGGTTTCTCAACCATTCCTTAAATTCAAACTCCCATATCTCGCGAACGGATTGACGAACTCGAGAAATTCCTGTAGCATCTGAAAGCAGAGACTCGCCCCATTACAACGGTATGTGTATTTTTGCCCTAGGCCGTAGTAGTAATTGATTTCGACTATCAGACTTGCTAAAGTTTTGATGATTTCTCAAGCATTCCTTAACTTCAAACCCCCCTATCTCGCGAACGGATTGACGAACTCGAGAAATTCCTGTTGAATCTGAAAGCAGAAACTCGCCCGTTTACAACGGTATGTGTATTCTTCCCCTAGGCCATAGTAGTTAATGGTTTCGAGTATCAGATTGCGAAAATTTTGATGGTTTCTCAACCATTCCTTAACTTCAAACTCCCATATCTCGCGAACGGATTGTCGAACTCGAGAAATTCCTGTTGCATCTGAAAGCAGAAACTCGCCCCATTACAACGGTATGTGTATTTTTGCCCTAGGCCGTAGGAGTAATTGATTTCTACTATCAGACTTGCTAAAGTTTTGATGGTTTCTCAAGCATTCCTTAACTTCAAACCCCCCTATCTCGCGAACGGATTGACGAACTCGAGAAATTCCTGTTGAATCTGAAAGCAGAAACTCGTCCGATTACAACGGTATGTGAATTCTTCCCCTAGGCCATAGTAGTTAATGGTTTCGAGTATCAGACTTGCGAAAATTTTGATGGTTTCACAACCATTCCTTAACTTCAAACTCCCATATCTCGCGAACGGATTGTCGAACTCGAGAAATTCCTGTTGCATCTGAAAGAAGAAACTCGCCCGATTACAACGGTATGTGTATTTTTCCCCTTGGCCATAGTAGTTATTGATGGCGACTATCAGACTTGCTAAAATTTTGATGGTTTCTCAACCATTCTTTAACTTCAAACTCCCATATCTCGCGAACGGATTGACGAACTCGAGAAATTCCTGTTGCATCTGAAAGCAGACACTCGCCCGATTACAACGGTATGTGTATTTTTCCCCTAGGCCATAGTAGTTATTGATTGCGACTATCAGACTTGCTAAAATTTTGATGGTTTCTCAACCATTCCTTAACTTCAAACTCCCATATCTCGCGAACGGATTGACGAACTCAAGAAATTCCTGTTGCATCTGAAAGCAGAAACTCGCCCGATTACAACGGTATGTGTATTTTTCCCCTAGACCATAGTAGTTATTGATTTCGTCTATCAGACTTGCTAAAATTTTGATGGTTTCTCAACCATTCCTTAAATTCAAACTCCCATATCTCGCGAACGGATTGTCGAACTCGAGAAATTCCTGTTGCATCTGAAAGCAGAAACTCGCCCGATTACAACGGTATGTGTATTTTTCCCCTAGACCATAGTAGTAATTGATTTCGACTATCAGACTTGCTAAAGTTTTGATGGTTTCTCAAGCATTCCTTAAATTCAAACCCCCATATCTCGCGAACGGATTGACGAACTCGAGAAATTCCTGTTGCATCTGAAAGCAGAAACTCGCCCGATTACAACGGTATGTGTATTTTTCCCCTAGGCCATAGTAGTTATTGGTTTCGAGTATCAGACTTGCGAAAATTTTGATGGTTTCTCAACCATTCCTTAAATTCAAACTCCCATATCTCGCGGACGGATTGACGAACTCGAGAAATTCCTGTAGGATCTGAAAGCAGAGACTCGCCCCATTACAACGGTATGTGTATTTTTGCCCTAGGCCGTAGTAGTAATTGATTTCGACTATCAGACTTGCTAAAGTTTTGATGGTTTCTCAAGCATTCCTTAACTTCAAACCCCCCTATCTCGCGAACGGATTGACGAACTCGAGAAATTCCTGTTGAATCTGAAAGCAGAAACTCGCCCGTTTACAACGGTATGTGTATTCTTCCCCTAGGCCATAGTAGTTAATGGTTTCGAGTATCAGATTGCGAAAATTTTGATGGTTTCTCAACCATTCCTTAACTTCAAACTCCCATATCTCGCGAACGGATTGTCGAACTCGAGAAATTCCTGTTGCATCTGAAAGCAGAAACTCGCCCCATTACAACGGTATGTGTATTTTTGCCCTAGGCCGTAGGAGTAATTGATTTCTACTATCAGACTTGCTAAAGTTTTGATGGTTTCTCAAGCATTCCTTAACTTCAAACCCCCCTATCTCGCGAACGGATTGACGAACTCGAGAAATTCCTGTTGAATCTGAAAGCAGAAACTCGTCCGATTACAACGGTATGTGAATTCTTCCCCTAGGCCATAGTAGTTAATGGTTTCGAGTATCAGACTTGCGAAAATTTTGATGGTTTCACAACCATTCCTTAACTTCAAACTCCCATATCTCGCGAACGGATTGTCGAACTCGAGAAATTCCTGTTGCATCTGAAAGAAGAAACTCGCCCGATTACAACGGTATGTGTATTTTTCCCCTTGGCCATAGTAGTTATTGATGGCGACTATCAGACTTGCTAAAATTTTGATGGTTTCTCAACCATTCTTTAACTTCAAACTCCCATATCTCGCGAACGGATTGACGAACTCGAGAAATTCCTGTTGCATCTGAAAGCAGACACTCGCCCGATTACAACGGTATGTGTATTTTTCCCCTAGGCCATAGTAGTTATTGATTGCGACTATCAGACTTGCTAAAATTTTGATGGTTTCTCAACCATTCCTTAACTTCAAACTCCCATATCTCGCGAACGGATTGACGAACTCAAGAAATTCCTGTTGCATCTGAAAGCAGAAACTCGCCCGATTACAACGGTATGTGTATTTTTCCCCTAGACCATAGTAGTTATTGATTTCGTCTATCAGACTTGCTAAAATTTTGATGGTTTCTCAACCATTCCTTAAATTCAAACTCCCATATCTCGCGAACGGATTGTCGAACTCGAGAAATTCCTGTTGCATCTGAAAGCAGAAACTCGCCCGATTACAACGGTATGTGTATTTTTCCCCTAGACCATAGTAGTAATTGATTTCGACTATCAGACTTGCTAAAGTTTTGATGGTTTCTCAAGCATTCCTTAAATTCAAACCCCCATATCTCGCGAACGGATTGACGAACTCGAGAAATTCCTGTTGCATCTGAAAGCAGAAACTCGCCCGATTACAACGGTATGTGTATTTTTCCCCTAGGCCATAGTAGTTATTGGTTTCGAGTATCAGACTTGCGAAAATTTTGATGGTTTCTCAACCATTCCTTAAATTCAAACTCCCATATCTCGCGGACGGATTGACGAACTCGAGAAATTCCTGTAGGATCTGAAAGCAGAGACTCGCCCCATTACAACGGTATGTGTATTTTTGCCCTAGGCCGTAGTAGTAATTGATTTCGACTATCAGACTTGCTAAAGTTTTGATGGTTTCTCAAGCATTCCTTAACTTCAAACCCCCCTATCTCGCGAACGGATTGACGAACTCGAGAAATTCCTGTTGAATCTGAAAGCAGAAACTCGCCCGTTTACAACGGTATGTGTATTCTTCCCCTAGGCCATAGTAGTTAATGGTTTCGAGTATCAGATTGCGAAGATTTTGATGGTTTCTCAACCATTCCTTAATTTCAAACTCCCATATCTCGCGAACGGATTGTCGAACTCGAGAAATTCCTGTTGCATCTGAAAGCAGAAACTCGCCCCATTACAACGGTATGTGTATTTTTGCCCTAGGCCGTAGGAGTAATTGATTTCGACTATCAGACTTGCTAAAGTTTTGATGGTTTCTCAAGCATTCCTTAACTTCAAACCCCCCTATCTCGCGAACGGATTGACGAACTCGAGAAATTCCTGTTGCATCTGAAAGCAGAAACTCGTCCGATTACAACGGTATGTGAATTCTTCCCCTAGGCCATAGTAGTTAATGGTTTCGAGTATCAGACTTGCGAAAATTTTGATGGTTTCACAACCATTCCTTAACTTCAAACTCCCATATCTCGCGAACGGATTGTCGAACTCGAGAAATTCCTGTTGCATCTGAAAGAAGAAACTCGCCCGATTACAACGGTATGTGTATTTTTCCCCTTGGCCATAGTAGTTATTGATTGCGACTATCAGACTTGCTAAAATTTTGATGGTTTCTCAACCATTCTTTAACTTCAAACTCCCATATCTCGCGAACGGATTGACGAACTCGAGAAATTCCTGTTGCATCTGAAAGCAGACACTCGCCCGATTACAACGGTATGTGTATTTTTCCCCTAGGCCATAGTAGTTATTGATTGCGACTATCAGACTTGCTAAAATTTTGATGGTTTCTCAAGCATTCCTTAACTTCAAACTCCCATATCTCGCGAACGGATTGAGGAACTCGAGAAATTCCTGTTGCATCTGAAAGCAGAAACTCGCCCGATTACAACGGTATGTGTATTTTTCCCCTAGACCATAGTAGTTATTGATTTCGACTATCAGACTTGCTAAAATTTTGATGGTTTCTCAACCATTCCTTAACTTCAAACTCCCATATCTCGCGAACGGATTGACGAACTCGAGAAATTCCTGTTGCATCTGAAAGCAGACACTCGCCCGATTACATCGGTATGTGTATTTTTCCCCTAGACCATAGTAGTTATTGATTGCGACTATCAGACTTGCTAAAATTTTGATGGTATCTCAACCATTCCTTAACTTCAAACTCCCATATCTCGCGAACGGATTGACGAACTCGAGAAATTCCTGTTGCATCTGAAAGCAGAAACTCGCCCGATTACAAAGGTATGTGTATTTTTCCCCTAGGCCATAGTAGTTATTGATTGCGACTATCAGACTTGCTAAAATTTTGATGGTTTCTCAACCATTCCTTAACTTCAAACTCCCATATCTCGCGAACGGATTGTCGAACTCGAGAAATTCCTGCTGCATCTGAAAGCAGAAACTCGCCCGATTACAACGGTATGTGTATTTTTCCCCTAGGCGATAGTAGTTATTGATTGCGACTATCAGACTTGCTAAAATTTTGATGGTTTCTCAACCATTCCTTAACTTCAATCTCCCATATCTCGCGAAAGGATTGACGAACTCGAGAAAATCCTGTTGCATCTGAAAGCAGAAACTCGCCCGATTTCAGCGTTATGTGTATTTTTCCCCTAGGCCATAGTAGTTATTGGTTTCGAGTATCAGACTTGCCAAAATTTTGATGGTTTCTCAACCATTCCTTAACTACAAACTCCAATATCTCGCGAACGGATTGACGAACTCGAGAAATTCCTGTTGCATCTGAAAGCAGAAACTCGCCCGATTTCAACGGTATGTGTATTTTCCCCCTAGGCCATAATAGTTATTGGTTTCGAGTATCAGACTTGCGAAAATTTGATGGTTTCTCAAACATTCCTTAACTTCAAACTCCCATATCTCGCGAACGGATTGACGAACTCGAGAAATTCCTGTTGAATCTGAAAGCAGAAACTCGCCCGATTACAACGGTATGTGTATTCTTCCCCTAGGCCATAGTAGTTAATGGTTTCGAGTATCAGACTTGCGAAAATTTTGATGGTTTCTCAACCATTCCTTAAATTAAAACTCCCATATCTCGCGAACGGATTGACGAACTCGAGAAATTCCTGTAGCATCTGAAAGCAGAAACTCGCCCCATTACAACGGTATGTGTATTTTTGTCCTAGGCCGTAGTAGTAATTGATTTCGACTATCAGACTCGCTAAGGTTTTGATGGTTTCTCAAGCATTCCTTAACTTCAAACCCCCCTATCTCGCGAACGGATTGACGAACTCGAGAAAATCCTGTTGCATCTGAAAGCAGAAACTCGCCCGATTTCAGCGTTATGTGTATTTTTCCCCTAGGCCATAGTAGTTATTGGTTTCGACTATCAGACTTGCTAAAATTTTGATGGTTTCTCAACCATTCCTTAAATTCAAACTCCCATATCTCGCGAACGGATTGTCGAACTCGAGAAATTCCTGTTGCATCTGAAAGCAGAAACTCGCCCGATTACAACGGTATGTGTATTTTTCCCCTAGACCATAGTAGTAATTGATTTCGACTATCAGACTTGCTAAAGTTTTGATGGTTTCTCAAGCATTCCTTAAATTCAAACCCCCATATCTCGCGAACGGATTGACGAACTCGAGAAATTCCTGTTGCATCTGAAAGCAGAAACTCGCCCGATTACAACGGTATGTGTATTTTTCCCCTAGGCCATAGTAGTTATTGGTTTCGAGTATCAGACTTGCGAAAATTTTGATGGTTTCTCAACCATTCCTTAAATTCAAACTCCCATATCTCGCGGACGGATTGACGAACTCGAGAAATTCCTGTAGGATCTGAAAGCAGAGACTCGCCCCATTACAACGGTATGTGTATTTTTGCCCTAGGCCGTAGTAGTAATTGATTTCGACTATCAGACTTGCTAAAGTTTTGATGGTTTCTCAAGCATTCCTTAACTTCAAACCCCCCTATCTCGCGAACGGATTGACGAACTCGAGAAATTCCTGTTGAATCTGAAAGCAGAAACTCGCCCGTTTACAACGGTATGTGTATTCTTCCCCTAGGCCATAGTAGTTAATGGTTTCGAGTATCAGATTGCGAAGATTTTGATGGTTTCTCAACCATTCCTTAATTTCAAACTCCCATATCTCGCGAACGGATTGTCGAACTCGAGAAATTCCTGTTGCATCTGAAAGCAGAAACTCGCCCCATTACAACGGTATGTGTATTTTTGCCCTAGGCCGTAGGAGTAATTGATTTCGACTATCAGACTTGCTAAAGTTTTGATGGTTTCTCAAGCATTCCTTAACTTCAAACCCCCCTATCTCGCGAACGGATTGACGAACTCGAGAAATTCCTGTTGCATCTGAAAGCAGAAACTCGTCCGATTACAACGGTATGTGAATTCTTCCCCTAGGCCATAGTAGTTAATGGTTTCGAGTATCAGACTTGCGAAAATTTTGATGGTTTCACAACCATTCCTTAACTTCAAACTCCCATATCTCGCGAACGGATTGTCGAACTCGAGAAATTCCTGTTGCATCTGAAAGAAGAAACTCGCCCGATTACAACGGTATGTGTATTTTTCCCCTTGGCCATAGTAGTTATTGATTGCGACTATCAGACTTGCTAAAATTTTGATGGTTTCTCAACCATTCTTTAACTTCAAACTCCCATATCTCGCGAACGGATTGACGAACTCGAGAAATTCCTGTTGCATCTGAAAGCAGACACTCGCCCGATTACAACGGTATGTGTATTTTTCCCCTAGGCCATAGTAGTTATTGATTGCGACTATCAGACTTGCTAAAATTTTGATGGTTTCTCAAGCATTCCTTAACTTCAAACTCCCATATCTCGCGAACGGATTGAGGAACTCGAGAAATTCCTGTTGCATCTGAAAGCAGAAACTCGCCCGATTACAACGGTATGTGTATTTTTCCCCTAGACCATAGTAGTTATTGATTTCGACTATCAGACTTGCTAAAATTTTGATGGTTTCTCAACCATTCCTTAACTTCAAACTCCCATATCTCGCGAACGGATTGACGAACTCGAGAAATTCCTGTTGCATCTGAAAGCAGACACTCGCCCGATTACATCGGTATGTGTATTTTTCCCCTAGACCATAGTAGTTATTGATTGCGACTATCAGACTTGCTAAAATTTTGATGGTATCTCAACCATTCCTTAACTTCAAACTCCCATATCTCGCGAACGGATTGACGAACTCGAGAAATTCCTGTTGCATCTGAAAGCAGAAACTCGCCCGATTACAAAGGTATGTGTATTTTTCCCCTAGGCCATAGTAGTTATTGATTGCGACTATCAGACTTGCTAAAATTTTGATGGTTTCTCAACCATTCCTTAACTTCAAACTCCCATATCTCGCGAACGGATTGTCGAACTCGAGAAATTCCTGCTGCATCTGAAAGCAGAAACTCGCCCGATTACAACGGTATGTGTATTTTTCCCCTAGGCGATAGTAGTTATTGATTGCGACTATCAGACTTGCTAAAATTTTGATGGTTTCTCAACCATTCCTTAACTTCAATCTCCCATATCTCGCGAAAGGATTGACGAACTCGAGAAAATCCTGTTGCATCTGAAAGCAGAAACTCGCCCGATTTCAGCGTTATGTGTATTTTTCCCCTAGGCCATAGTAGTTATTGGTTTCGAGTATCAGACTTGCCAAAATTTTGATGGTTTCTCAACCATTCCTTAACTACAAACTCCAATATCTCGCGAACGGATTGACGAACTCGAGAAATTCCTGTTGCATCTGAAAGCAGAAACTCGCCCGATTTCAACGGTATGTGTATTTTCCCCCTAGGCCATAATAGTTATTGGTTTCGAGTATCAGACTTGCGAAAATTTGATGGTTTCTCAAACATTCCTTAACTTCAAACTCCCATATCTCGCGAACGGATTGACGAACTCGAGAAATTCCTGTTGAATCTGAAAGCAGAAACTCGCCCGATTACAACGGTATGTGTATTCTTCCCCTAGGCCATAGTAGTTAATGGTTTCGAGTATCAGACTTGCGAAAATTTTGATGGTTTCTCAACCATTCCTTAAATTAAAACTCCCATATCTCGCGAACGGATTGACGAACTCGAGAAATTCCTGTAGCATCTGAAAGCAGAAACTCGCCCCATTACAACGGTATGTGTATTTTTGTCCTAGGCCGTAGTAGTAATTGATTTCGACTATCAGACTCGCTAAGGTTTTGATGGTTTCTCAAGCATTCCTTAACTTCAAACCCCCCTATCTCGCGAACGGATTGACGAACTCGAGAAATTCCTGTTGAATCTGGAAGCAGATACTCGCCCGATTACAACGGTATGTGTATTCTTACCCTAGGCCATAGTAGTTAATGGTTTCGAGTATCAGACTTGCGAAAATTTTGATGGTTTCTCAACCATTCCTTAACTTCAAACTCCCATATCTCGCGAACGGATTGTCGAACTCGAGAAATTCCTGTTGCATCTGAAAGCAGAAACTCGCCCGATTTAAACTGTATGTGTATTTTCCCCCTAGGCCATAATAGTTATTGGTTTCGAGTATAACACTTGCCAAAGTTTTGATGGTTTCTCAAACATTCCTTAACTTCAAACTCCCATATCTCGCGAACGGATTGACGAACTCGAGAAATTCCTGTAGCATCTGAAAGCAGAATCTCGCCCCATTACAAAGGTATGTGTATTTTTGCCCTAGGGCGTAGTAGTAATTGATTTCGACTATCAGACTTGCTAAAGTTTTGATGGTTTCTCAAGCATTCCTTAACTTCAAACCCCCATATCTCGCGAACGGATTGACTAACTCGAGAAATTCCTGTTGCATCTGAAAGCAGAAACTCGCCCGATTACAACGGTATGTGTATTTTTCCCCTAGGCCATAGTAGTTATTGGTTTCGAGTATCAGACTTGCGAAAATTTTGATGGCTTCTCAACCATTCCTTAATTTCAAACTCCCATACCTCGCGAACGGATAGACGAACTCGAGAAATTCCTGTTGCATCTGAAAGTAGAAACTCTCCCGATTACAATGGTGTGTGTACTTTTCCCCTAGGCCTTCCCGTTATTGCTTTCGTGTATCAGACTTGCGAAAATTTTGATGGTTTCACAAGCATTCCTTAACTTCAAACTCCCATATCTCGCGAACGGATTGAGGAAATCGAGAATTTCCTGTTGCATCAGAAAGTAGAAGCTCGCCCGATTACAATGGTGTGTGTACTTTTCCCCTAGGCCATTCTAGTTATTGCTTTCGAGTATCAGACTTGCGAAAATTTTGATGGTTTCTCAACCTTTCCTTAACTTCAAACCCCCATATCTCGCGAACGGATTGACGAACTCGAGAAATTCCTGTTGCATCTAAAAGCAGATACTCGCCCGATTTCAACGGAATGTGTATTTTCCCACTGGGCCATAGTAGTTATTGGTTTCTAGTATCAGACTTGCGAAAATTTTGATGGTTTCTCAACCATTCCTTAACTTCAAACTCCCATATCTCGCGAACGGATTGTCGAACTCGAGAAACTCCTGTCGCATCTGAAAGTAGAAGCTCGCCCGATTACAATGGCGTGTGTACTTTTCCCCTAGCCCATTCCTGTTATTGGTTTCGGGAATCAGACTTGCGAAAATTGTGATGGTTTCTCAAGCAATCCTTAACTTCAATCCCCCATATCTCGCGAACGGATTGACGAACTCGAGAAATTCCTGTTGCATCTGAAAGCAGAAACTCGCCCGATTACAACGATATGTGTATGTTTCCCCTAGGCCATAGTAGTTATTGGTTTCGAGTATTAGACTTGCGAAAATTTTGATGGTTTCTCAACCATTCCTTAATTTCAAACTCCCATACCTCGCGAACGTATTGACGAACTCGAGAAATTCCTGTTGCATCTGAAAGTAGAAACTCTCCCGATTACAATGGTGTGTGTACTTTTCCCCTAGGCCCTTCCAGTTATTGCTTTCGTGTATCAGACTTGCGAAAATTTTGATGGTTTCACAAGCATTCCTTAACTTCAAACTCCCATATCTCGCGAACGGATTGACGAACTCGAGAAATTCCAGTAGCATCTGAAAGCAGAATCTCGCCCCATTACAACGGTATGTGTATTTTTGCCCTAGGCCGTAGTAGTAATTGATTTCGACTATCAGACTTGCTAAAGTTTTGATGGTTTCTCAAGCATTCCTTAACTTCAAACCCCCATATCTCGCGAACGGATAGACGAACTCGAGAAATTCCTGTTGCATCTGAAAGCAGAAACTCGCCCGATTACAACGGTTTGTGTATTTTTCCCCTAGACCATAGTAGTTATTGATTTCGACTATCAGACTTGCTAAAATTTTGAATGTTTCTCAACCATTCCTTAACTTCAAACTCCCATATCTCGCGAACGGATTGACGAACTTGAGAAATTCGTGTTGCATCTGGAAGCAGAAACTCGCCCGATTTCAGCGGTATGTGTATTTTTCCCCTAGTCCATAGTAGTTATTGGTTTCGAGTATCAGACTTGCGAAAATTTTGATGGTTTCTCAACCATTCCTTAACTTCAAACTCCCATATCTCGCGAACGGATTGTCGAACTCGAGAAACTCCTGTCGCATCTGAAAGTAGAAACTCTCCCGATTACAACGGTATGTGTATTTTTCCCCTTGGCCATTCCAGTTACTGGTTTCGAGTATCAGACTTGCGAAAATTTTGATGGTTTCTCAACCATTCCTTAACTTCAAACTCCCATATCTCGCGAACGGATTGTCGAACTCGAGAAACTCCTGTCGCATCTGAAAGTAGAAGCTCGCCCGATTACAATGGCGTGTGTACTTTTCCCCTAGCCCATTCCTGTTATTGGTTTCGGGAAACAGACTTGCGAAAATTGTGATGGTTTCTCAAGCAATCCTTAACTTCAATCCCCCATATCTCGCGAACGGATTGACGAACTCGAGAAATTCCTGTTGCATCTGAAAGCAGAAACTCGCCCGATTACAACGATATGTGTATGTTTCCCCTAGGCCATAGTAGTTATTGGTTTCGAGTATCAGACTTGCGAAAATTTTGATGGTTTCTCAACCATTCCTTAATTTCAAACTCCCATACCTCGCGAACGTATTGACGAACTCGAGAAATTCCTGTTGCATCTGAAAGTAGAAACTCTCCCGATTACAATGGTGTGTGTACTTTTCCCCTAGGCCCTTCCAGTTATTGCTTTCGTGTATCAGACTTGCGAAAATTTTGATGGTTTCACAAGCATTCCTTAACTTCAAACTCCCATATCTCGCGAACGGATTGACGAACTCGAGAAATTCCAGTAGCATCTGAAAGCAGAATCTCGCCCCATTACAACGGTATGTGTATTTTTGCCCTAGGCCGTAGTAGTAATTGATTTCGACTATCAGACTTGCTAAAGTTTTGATGGTTTCTCAAGCATTCCTTAACTTCAAACCCCCATATCTCGCGAACGGATAGACGAACTCGAGAAATTCCTGTTGCATCTGAAAGCAGAAACTCGCCCGATTACAACGGTTTGTGTATTTTTCCCCTAGACCATAGTAGTTATTGATTTCGACTATCAGACTTGCTAAAATTTTGATTGTTTCTCAACCATTCCTTAACTTCAAACTCCCATATCTCGCGAACGGATTGACGAACTTGAGAAATTCGTGTTGCATCTGGAAGCAGAAACTCGCCCGATTTCAGCGGTATGTGTATTTTTCCCCTAGTCCATAGTAGTTATTGGTTTCGAGTATCAGACTTGCGAAAATTTTGATGGTTTCTCAACCATTCCTTAACTTCAAACTCCCATATCTCGCGAACGGATTGTCGAACTCGAGAAACTCCTGTCGCATCTGAAAGTAGAAGCTCGCCCGATTTCAGCAGTATGTGTATTTTTCCCCTAGTCCATAGTAGTTATTGGTTTCGAGTATCAGACTTGCGAAAATTTCGGTAGTTTCTCAACCATTCCTCAACTTCAAACTGCCACATCTCGCGAACGGATTGGCGAGCTCGAGAAATTCCTGTTGCATCTGAAAGTAGAAACTCTCCCGATTGCAACGGTATGTGTATTTTTCCCCTAGGTGATAGTAGTTATTCGTTTCTAGCATCAGAATTGCGAAAATTTTGATGGTTTCTCAACCATTCCTTAACTTCAAACTCCCATATCTCGCGAACGGATTGACGAATCCGAAAAATTCCTGTTGCATCTGACAGCAGAAACTCGCCCGATTACAACGGTATGTGTATTTTTCCCCTAGGCCAGTGTAGTTATTGGTTTCGAGTATCAGACTTGCGAAAATTTCGATGGTGTCTCAACCATTCCTCAACTTCAAACTGCCATATCTCGCGAACGGATTGACGAACTCGAGCAATTCCTGTTGCATCTGAAAGTAGAAACTCTCCCGATTACAACGGTATATGTATTTTTCCCCTTGGCCATTCCAGTTACTGGTTTCGAGTATCAGACTTGCGAAAATTCTGATGGTTTCTCAACCATTCCTTAACTTCAAACTCCCATATCTCGGGAACGGATTGACGAACTCGAGAAATTCCTGTTGCATCTGAAAGTAGAAACTCGACCGATTACAATGGTGTGGGTACTTTCCCCTAGGCCGTTCCAGTTACTGGTTTCGAGTATCAGACTTACGAAAATTTTTATGGTTTCTCAACCATTCCTTAACTTCAAGCTCCCAGATCTCGCGAACGGATTTACGAACTCGAGAAATTCCGGTTGCATCTGAAAGTAGAAACGCTCCCGATTACAATGGTATCTGAACTTTTCCCCTAGGCCATTCCAGTTATTCGTTTCTAGCATCAGAATTGCGAAAATTTTGATGGTTTCTCAACCATTCCTTAACTTCAAACTGCCATATCTCGCGAACGGATTGACGAACTCGAGAAATTCCTGTTGCATCTGACAGCAGAAACTAGCCCGATAACAACGGTATGTGCATTTTTCCCCTAGGCCTGTGTAGTTATTGGTTTCGAGTATCAGAGTTGCGAAAATTTCGATGGTTTCTCAACCATTCCTCAACTTCAAACTGCCACATCTCGCGAACGGATTGGCGAGCTCGAGAAATTCCTGTTGCATCTGAAAGTAGAAACTCTCCCGATTGCAACGGTATGTGTATTTTTCCCCTAGGTGATAGTAGTTAATGGTTTCGAGTATCAGACTTGCGAAATTTTGATGGTTTCTCAACCATTCCTCAACTTCGAACTGCCATATCTAGCGAACGGTTTGACGAACTCAATAAATTCGTGTTGAATCTGAAAGTAGAAACTCGCCCGATTACAATGGTATGTGTACTTTTCCCCTAGGCCAATCCAGTTATTCGTTTCTAGCATCAGAATTGCGAAAATTTTGATGGTTTCTCAACCATTCCTTAATTTCGAACTACCATATCTCGCGAACGGATTGACGAACTCGAGAAATTCCTGTTGCATCTGAAAGCAGAAACTCGCCCGATTACAATGGTGTGTGTACTTTTCCACTAGGCCATTCCAGTAATTGGTTTCGAGTATCAGACTTGCGGAAATTTTGATGGTTTCTCAACCATCTCTTAACACCAAACTCCGATATTTCGCGAACGGATTGACGAATCCTAAAAATTTCTGTTGCATCTGAAAGTAGAAACTCTCCCGATTACAACGGTTTGTGTATTTTTCCCCTAGGCCATTGTGGTTGTTGGTTTCGAGTATCAGACTTGCGAAATTTTGATTGTTTCTCAACCATGCCTTGACTTGAAACTCCCATATCTCGCGAACGGATTGACGAAATCGAGAAATTCCTGTTGCGTCTGAAAGTAGAAACTCGCCCGATTACAATGGTGTGGGTACTTTTCCCCTAGGCCATTCCAGTTACTGGTTTCGAGTATCAGACTTGCGAAAATTTTGATGGTTTCTCAACCATCTCTTAACACCAAACTCCCATATCTCGCGAACGGATTGACGAATCCGAAAAATTTCTGTTGCATCTGAAAGTAGAAACTCTCCCGATAAAAACGGTATGTGTATTTTTCCCCTAGGCCATTGTAGTTATTGGTTTCGAGTATCAGACTTGCGAAATTTTGATGGTTTCTCAACCATACCTTGACTTCAAACTCGCATATCTCGCGAACGGATTTACGAACTCGAGAAATTCCGGTTGCATCTGAAAGTAGAAACTCTCCCGATTACAAGGGTATGTGTATTTTTCCCCTAGGCCGTTGTAGTTATTGGTTTCGACTATCAGACTTGCGAAAATTTCGATGGTTTCTCAACCATTCCTCAACTTCAAACTGCCATATCTAGCGAACGGATTGACGAACTCGAGAAATTTCTGTTGCATCTGAAAGTAGAAACTCGCCCGATTACAATGGTGTGGGTACTTTTACCCTAGGCCACTCCAGTTACTGGTTTCGGGTATCAGACTTGCGAAAATTTTGATGCTTTCTCAACCATTCCTTAATTTCAAACTCCCATATCTCGCGAACGGATTGACGAACTCGAAAAATTCATGTTGCATCTGAAAGTAGAAAGTCGCCCGTTTAAATAGGTATGTGTATTTTTCCCCTAGGCCATAGTAGTTATTGGTTTCGAGTATCAGACTTGCGAAAATTGTGATGGTTTCTCAACCATTCCTTAATTTCAAACTCCCATATCTCGCGAACGGATTGACGAACTCGAGAAATTCCTGTTGCATCTGAAAGCAGAAACTCGCCCGATTACAACGGTATGTGTATTTTTGCCCTAGGCCATAGTAGTTATTGGTTTCGAGTATCAGACTTGCGAAAATTGTGATGGTCTCTCAACCATTCATTAACTTCAAACTCCCATATCTCGCGAACGGATTGACGAACTCGAGAATTTCCTCTTGCATCTGAAAGCAGAAACTCGCTCGAATACAATGGTATGTGTATTTTTCCCCTAGGCCGTAGTAGTTATTGGTTTCGAGTATCAGACTTGCGAAAATTTTGTTGGTTTCTCAACCATTCCTTAACTTCAAACTCCCATATCTCGCGAACGCATTGACGAACTCGAGAAATTCCTGTTGCATCTGAAAGCAGAAACTCTCCCGATTGCAACGGTATGTGTATTTTTCCCCTAGGTGATAGTAGTTATTTGTTTCTAGCATCAGAATTGCGAAAATTATGATGGTTTCTCAACCATTCCTTAACTTCAAACTCCCATATCTCGCGAACGGATTGACGAATTCGAAAAATTCCTGTTGCATCTGACAGCAGAAACTCGCCCGATTACAACGGTTTATGTATTTTTCCCCTAGGCCATTGTAGTTATTGGTTTCGAGTATCAGACTTGCGAAAATTTTGAAGGTTTCTCAACCATTCCTTCACTTCAAACTCCTATATCTCGCGAACGGATTGACGAACTCGAGAAATGCCTGTTGCATCTGAAAGTAGAAACTCGCCCGATTACAACGGTATGTGTATTTTTGCCATGGGCTATATTAGTTATTGGTTTCGAGTATCACACTTGCGAAATTTTGATGGTTTCTCAACCATTCCTTAACTTCAAACTCCCATATCTCGCGAACGGATTGACGAATCCTAAAAATTTCTGTTGCATCTGAAAGTAGAAACTCTCCCGATTACAACGGTATGTGCATTTTTCCCCTAGGCCATTCCAGTTATTCGTTTCTAGCATCAGAATTACGAAAATTTTGATGGTTTCTCAACCATTCCTTAATTTCAAACTACCATATCTGGCGAACGGATTGACGAACTCGAGAAATTCCTGTTGCATCTGAAAGCAGAAACTCGCCCGATTACAACGGTTTGTGTATTTTTCCCCTAGGCCATTGTAGTTATTGGTTTCGAGTATCAGACTTGCGAAAATTTTGTAGGTTTCTCAACCATTCCTTAACTTCAAACTCCCATATCTCGCGAACGGATTGACGAACTCGAGAAATTCCAGTTGCATCTGAAAGTAGGAACTCGCCCGATTACAATGGTGTGTGTGCTTTTCCCCTAGGCCATTCCAGTTACTGGTTTCGAGTATCAGACTTGCGAAATTTCTGATGGTTTCTCAACCATTCCTTAACTTCAAACTCCCATATCTCGCGAACGGATTGACGAACTCGAGAAATTCCTGTTGCATCTGAAAGTAGAAACTCTCCCGATTACAAGGGTATGTGTACTTTTCCCCTAGGCCATTCCAGTTATTCGTTTCTAGCATCAGAATTGCGAAAATTTTGATGGTTTCTCAACCATTGCTTAATTTCAAACTACCATATCTCGCGAACGGATTGACGAACTCGAGAAATTCCTGTTGCATCTGAAAGCAGAAACTCGCCCGATTACAACGGTATGTTTATTTTTCCCCTAGGCCATTGTAGTTATTGGTTTCGAGTATCAGACTTACGAAATTTTGATGATTTCTCAACCATCCCTTAACACCAAACTCCCATATCTCGCGAACGGATTGACGAATCCGAAAAATTCCTGTTGCATCTGACAGCAGAAACACGCCCGATTACAACGGTTTGTGTATTTTTCCCCTAGGCCATTGTAGTTATTGGTTTCGAGTATCAGACTTGCGAAAATTTTGTAGGTTTCTCAACCATTCCTTAACTTCAAACTCCCATATCTCGCGAACGGATTGACGAACTCGAGAAATTCCAGTTGCATCTGAAAGTAGGAACTCGCCCGATTACAATGGTGTGTGTGCTTTTCCCCTAGGCCATTCCAGTTACTGGTTTCGAGTATCAGACTTGCGAAAATTTTGATGGTTTCCCAACCATTCCTTAACTTCAAACTGCCATATCTCGCGAACGGATTGACGAGCTCGAGAAATTCCTGTTGCATCTGAAAGTAGGAACTCGCCCGATTACAATGGTGTGTGTACTGTTCCCCTAGGCCATTCCAGTTTTTGGTTTCGAGTATCAGACTTGCGAAAATTTTGATTATTTCCCTACCATCTCTTAAATCCAAACCCCAGTATTTCGCGAACGGATTGACGAATCCTAAAAATTTCTGTTGCATCTGGAAGTAGAAACTCTCCCGATTACAACGGTATGTGTATTTTTCCCCTAGGCCATTGTGGTTATTGGTTTCGAGTATCAGACTTGCGAAATTTTGATGGTTTCTCAACCATGCCTTGACTTCAAACTCCCATATCTCGCGAACGGATTGAGGAAACCGAAAAATTTCTGTTGCATCTGAAAGAAGAAACTCTCCCGATTACAACGGTATGTTTATTTTTCCCCTAGGCCATTGTAGTTATTGGTTTCGAGTATCAGACTTGCGAAATTTTGATGGTTTCTCAACCATACCTTGACTTCAAACTCGCATATCTCGCGAACGGATTGACGAACTCGAGAAATTCCTGTTGCATCTGACAGCAGAAACTAGCCCGATTACAACGGTATTTGTATTTTTGCCCTAGGCCATAGCAGTTATTGGTTTCGAGTATCAGACTTGCGAAAATTTTGATGGTTTCTCAACCATTCCTTAACTTCGAACTCCCATATCTAGCGAACGGATTTACGAACTCGAGAAATTCCGGTTGCATCTGAAAGTAGAAACTCTCCCGATTACAATGGTGTGGGTACTTTTCCCCTAGGCCATTCCAGTTACTGGTTTCGGGTATCAGACTTGCGAAAATTTGGATGGTTTCTCAACCATTCCTTAACTTCAAGCTCCCATATCTCGCGAACGGATTTACGAACTCGAGAAATTCCGGTTGCATCTGAAAGTAGAAACGCTCCCGATTACAATGGTATGTGTATTTTTCGCCTAGGCCATTGTAGTTATTGGTTTCGAGTATCAGACTTGCGAAAATTTCGATGGTTTCTCAACCATTCCTCAACTTCAAACTGCCATATCTCGCGAACGGATTGACGAACTCGAGAAATTCCTGTTGCATCTGAAAGTAGAAACTCGCCCGATTACAATGGTGTGG
Source organism: Ptiloglossa arizonensis (assembly GCF_051014685.1). Taxonomy (NCBI): domain Eukaryota; kingdom Metazoa; phylum Arthropoda; class Insecta; order Hymenoptera; family Colletidae; genus Ptiloglossa; species Ptiloglossa arizonensis. Next base: position 145,164 of record NW_027479016.1, read on the forward strand.
GTACTTTTCCCCTAGGCCGTTCCAGTTACTGGTTTCGAGTATCAGACTTGCGAAAATTTTGATGGTTTCTCAACCATTCCTTAACTTCAAGCTCCCATATCTCGCGAACGGATTTACGATCTCGAGAAATTCCGCTTGCATCTGAAAGTAGAAACTCTCCCGACTACAATGGTTTGTACATTTTTCCCCTAGGCCAGTGTAGTTATTGGTTTCGAGTATCAGACTTGCGAAAATTTCGATGGTTTCTCAACCATTCCTCAACTTCAAACTGCCATATCTCGCGAACGGATTGACGAGCTCGAGAAATTCCTGTTGCATCTGAAAGTAGAAACTCTCCCGATTGCAGCGGTATGTGTATATTTCCCCCAGGTGATAGTAGTTATTGGTTTCGAGTTTCAGACTTGCGAAAATTTTGATGGTTTCTCAACCATTCCTTAACTTCGAACTCCCATATCTCGGAGTTTTGAGATATATATCAAATTTTGATGGTTTCTCAACCATTCCTTAACTTCGAACTCCCATATCTAGCGAACGGATTGACGAACTCGATAAATTCGTGTTGCGTCTGAAGGTAGAAACTCGCCCGATTACAATTGTGTGGGTACTTTTCCCCTAGGCCATTCCAGTTACTGGTTTCGGGTATCAGAAAATTTTGATGGTTTCTCAACCATTCCTTAACTTCAAACTCCCATATCTCGCGAACGGATTGACGAATCCTTAAAATTTCTGTTGCATCTGAAAGTAGAAACTCGCCCGATTACAATGGTGTGTGTACTTTTCCCCTAGGCCATTCCAGTTACTGGTTTCGAGTATCGGACTTGCGAAAATTTTGACGGTTTCTCAACCATTCCTTAACTTCAAACTCCCATATCTCGCGAACGGATTGACGAATCCTTAAAATTTCTGTTGCATCTGAAAGTAGAAACTCTCCCGATTACAACGGTATGTGTATTTTTCCCCTAGGCCATTGCAGTTATTGGTTTCGAGTATCAGACTTGCGAAAATTGTGATGGTTTCTCAACCATTCCTTAACTTCGAACTCCCATATCTCGCGAACGGATTGACGAACTCGATAAATTCGTGTTGCGTCTGAAGGTAGAAACTCGCCCGATTACAATTGTGTGGGTACTTTTCCCCTAGGCCATTCCAGTTACTGGTTTCGGGTATCAGACTTGCGAAAATTTTGATGGTTTCTCAACCATTCCTTAACTTCAAGCTCCCATATCTCGCGAACGGATTTACGAACTCGAGAAATTCCGGTTGCATCTGAAAGTAGAAACGCTCCCGATTACAATGGTATGTGTATTTTTCGCCTAGGCCATTGTAGTTATTGGTTTCGAGTATCAGACTTGCGAAAATTTCGATGGTTTCTCAATCATTCCTCAACTTCAAACTGCCATATCTCGCGAACGGATTGACGAGCTCGAGAAATTCCTGTTGCATCTGAAAGTAGGAACTCGCCCGATTACAATGGTGTGTGTACTTTTCCCCTAGGCCATTGTGGTTATTGGTTTCGAGTATCAGACTTGCGAAATTTTGATGTTTTCTCAACCATGCCTTGACTTCAAACTCCCATATCTCGCGAACGGATTGACGAACTCGAGAAATTCCTGTTGCATCTGACAGCAGAAACTAGCCCGATTACAACGGTATGTGTATTTTTCCCCTAGGCCTGTGTAGTTATTGGTTTCGAGTATCAGAGTTGCGAAAATTTCGATGGTTTCTCAACCATTCCTCAACTTCAAACTGCCACATCTCGCGAACGGATTGGCGAGCTCGAGAAATTCCTGTTGCATCTGAAAGTAGAAACTCTCCCGATTGCAACGGTATGTGTATTTTTCCCCTAGGCCATTGTAGTTATTGGTTTCGAGTATCAGACTTGCGAAATTTTGATGATTTCTCAACCATCCCTTAACACCAAACTCCCATATCTCGCGAACGGATTGACGAATCCGAAAAATTCCTGTTGCATCTGACAGCAGAAACTCGCCCGATTACAACGGTTTGTGTATTTTTCCCCTAGGCCATTGTAGTTATTGGTTTCGAGTATCAGACTTGCGAAAATTTTGTAGGTTTCTCAACCATTCCTTAACTTCAAACTCCCATATCTCGCGAACGGATTGACGGACTCGAGAAATTCCGGTTGCATCTGAAAGTAGGAACTCGCCCGATTACAATGGTGTGTGTGCTTTTCCCCTAGGCCATTCCAGTTACTGGTTTCGAGTATCAGACTTGCGAAAATTTTGATGGTTTCCCAACCATTCCTTAACTTCAAACTGCCATATCTCGCGAACGGATTGACGAGCTCGAGAAATTCCTGTTGCATCTGAAAGTAGGAACTCGCCCGATTACAATGGTGTGTGTACTGTTCCCCTAGGCCATTCCAGTTATTGGTTTCGAGTATCAGACTTGCGAAAATTTTGATTATTTCCCTACCATCTCTTAAATCCAAACCCCAGTATTTCGCGAACGGATTGACGAATCCTAAAAATTTCTGTTGCATCTGGAAGTAGAAACTCTCCCGATTACAACGGTATGTGTATTTTTTACCTAGGCCATTGTGGTTATTGGTTTCGAGTATCAGACTTGCGAAATTTTGATGGTTTCTCAACCATGCCTTGACTTCAAACTCCCATATCTCGCGAACGGATTGAGGAAACCGAAAAATTTCTGTTGCATCTGAAAGGAGAAACTCTCCCGATTACAACGGTATGTTTATTTTTCCCCTAGGCCATTGTAGTTATTGGTTTCGAGTATCAGACTTGCGAAATTTTGATGGTTTCTCAACCATACCTTGACTTCAAACTCGTATATCTCGCGAACGGATTGACGAACTCGAGAAATTCCTGTTGCATCTGACAGCAGAAATTAGCCCGATTACAACGGTATTTGTATTTTTGCCCTAGGCCATAGCAGTTATTGGTTTCGAGTATCAGACTTGCGAAAATTTTGATGGTTTCTCAACCATTCCTTAACTTCGAACTCCCATATCTAGCGAACGGATTTACGAACTCGAGAAATTCCGGTTGCATCTGAAAGTAGAAAATCTCCCGATTACAATGGTGTGGGTACTTTTCCCCTAGGCCATTCCAGTTACTGGTTTCGGGTATCAGACTTGCGAAAATTTGGATGGTTTCTCCACCATTCCTTAACTTCAATCACCCATATCTCGCGAACGAATTGACGAACTCGAGAAATTCGTGTTGCATCTCAAAGTAGAAGCTCTCCCGATTACAACGGTATGTGTATTTTTCCCGTTGGACATTCCAGTTACTGGTTTCGAGTATCAGACTTGCGAAAATTCTGATGGTTTCTCAACCATTCCTTAACTTCAAACTCCCATATCTCGCGAACGGATTGACGAACTCGAGAAATTCCTGTTGCATCTGAAAGTAGAAACTCTCCCGATTACAAGGGTATGTGTATTTTTCCCCTAGGCCATTCTAGTTATTGGTTTCGGGTATCAGACTTGCGAAAATTTCAATGGTTTCTCAACCATTCCTCAACTTCAAACTGCCATATCTCGCGAAAGGATTGACGAACTCGAGAAATTCCTGTTGCATCTGAAAGTAGAAACTCGCCCGATTACAATGGTGTGGGTACTTTTCCCCTAGGCCGTTCCAGTTACTGGTTTCGAGTATCAGACTTGCAAAAATTTTGATGGTTTCTCAACCATTCCTTAATTTCAAGCTCCCATATCTCGCGAACGGATTTACGAACTCGAGAATTTCCGGTTGCATCTGAAAGTAGAAACTCTCCCGATTACAACGGTATGTGTATTTTTCCCCTAGGCCATTGCAGTTATTGGTTTCGAGTATCAGACTTGCGAAAATTGTGATGGTTTCTCAACCATTCCTTAACTTCGAACTCCCATATCTCGCGAACGGATTGACGAACTCGATAAATTCGTGTTGCGTCTGAAGGTAGAAACTCGCCCGATTACAATTGTGTGGGTACTTTTCCCCTAGGCCATTCCAGTTACTGGTTTCGGGTATCAGACTTGCGAAAATTTTGATGGTTTCTCAACCATTCCTTAACTTCAAGCCCCCATATCTCGCGAACGGATTTACGAACTCGAGAAATTCCGGTTGCATCTGAAAGTAGAAACGCTCCCGATTACAATGGTATGTGTATTTTTCGCCTAGGCCATTGTAGTTATTGGTTTCGAGTATCAGACTTGCGAAAATTTCGATGGTTTCTCAACCATTCCTCAACTTCAAACTGCCATATCTCGCGAACGGATTGACGAACTCGAGAAATTCCTGTTGCATCTGAAAGTAGAAACTCGCCCGATTACAATGGTGTGTGTACTTTTCCCCTAGGCCATTCCAGTTACTGGTTTCGAGTATCAGACTTGCGAAAATTTTGATGGTTTCTCAACCATTCCTTAACTTCAAGCTCCCATATCTCGCGAACGGATTTACGATCTCGAGAAATTCCGCTTGCATCTGAAAGTAGAAACTCTCCCGATTACAATGGTTTCTACATTTTTCCCCTAGGCCAGTGTAGTTATTGGTTTCGAGTATCAGACTTGCGAAAATTTCGATGGTCTCTCAACCATTCCTCAACTTCAAACTGCCATATCTCGCGAACGGATTGACGAGCTCGAGAAATTCCTGTTGCATCTGAAAGTAGAAACTCTCCCGATTGCAGCGGTATGTGTATATTTCCCCCAGGTGATAGTAGTTATTGGTTTCGAGTTTCAGACTTGCGAAAATTTTGATGGTTTCTCAACCATTCCTTAACTTCGAACTCCCATATCTCGGAGTTTTGAGATATATATCAAATTTTGATGGTTTCTCAACCATTCCTTAACTTCGAACTCCCATATCTAGCGAACGGATTGACGAACTCGATAAATTCGTGTTGCGTCTGAAGGTAGAAACTCGCCCGATTACAATTGTGTGGGTACTTTTCCCCTAGGCCATTCCAGTTACTGGTTTCGGGTATCAGAAAATTTTGATGGTTTCTCAACCATTCCTTAACTTCAAACTCCCATATCTCGCGAACGGATTGACGAATCCTTAAAATTTCTGTTGCATCTGAAAGTAGAAACTCGCCCGATTACAATGGTGTGTGTACTTTTCCCCTAGGCCATTCCAGTTACTGGTTTCGAGTATCAGACTTGCGAAAATTTTGATGGTTTCTCAACCATTCCTTAACTTCAAACTCCCATATCTCGCGAACGGATTGACGAATCCTTAAAATTTCTGTTGCATCTGAAAGTAGAAACTCTCCCGATTACAACGGTATGTGTATTTTTCCCCTAGGCCATTGCAGTTATTGGTTTCGAGTATCAGACTTGCGATAATTGTGATGGTTTCTCAACCATTCCTTAACTTCGAACTCCCATATCTCGCGAACGGATTGACGAACTCGATAAATTCGTGTTGCGTCTGAAGGTAGAAACTCGCCCGATTACAATTGCGTGGGTACTTTTCCCCTAGGCCATTCCAGTTACTGGTTTCGGATATCAGACTTGCGAAAATTTTGATGGTTTCTCAACCATTCCTTAACTTCAAGCTCCCATATCTCGCGAACGGATTTACGAACTCGAGAAATTCCGGTTGCATCTGAAAGTAGAAACGCTCCCGATTACAATGGTATGTGTATTTTTCGCCTAGGCCATTGTAGTTATTGGTTTCGAGTATCAGACTTGCGAAAATTTCGATGGTTTCTCAATCATTCCTCAACTTCAAACTGCCATATCTCGCGAACGGATTGACGAGCTCGAGAAATTCCTGTTGCATCTGAAAGTAGGAACTCGCCCGATTACAATGGTGTGTGTACTTTTCCCCTAGGCCATTGTGGTTATTGGTTTCGAGTATCAGACTTGCGAAAATTTCGATGGTTTCTCAACCATTCCTCAACTTCAAACTGCCATATCTCGCGAACGGATTGACGAACTCGAGAAATTCCTGTTGCATCTGACAGCAGAAACTAGCCCGATTACAACGGTATGTGTATTTTTCCCCTAGGCCTGTGTAGTTATTGGTTTCGAGTATCAGAGTTGCGAAAATTTCGATGGTTTCTCAACCATTCCTCAACTTCAAACTGCCACATCTCGCGAACGGATTGGCGAGCTCGAGAAATTCCTGTTGCATCTGAAAGTAGAAACTCTCCCGATTGCAACGGTAAGTGTATTTTTCCCCTAGGTGATAGTAGTTAATGGTTTCGAGTATCAGACTTGCGAAAATTTTGATGGTTTCTCAACCATTCCTTAACTTCGAACTGCCATATCTCGCGAACGGTTTGACGAACTCGATAAATTCGTGTTGAATCTGAAAGTAGAAACTCGCCCGATTACAATGGTATGTGTACTTTTCCCCTAGGCCATTCCAGTTATTCGTTTCTAGCATCAGAATTGCGAAAATTTTGATGGTTTCTCAACCATTCCTTAATTTCAAACTACCATATCTCGCGAACGGATTGACGAACTCGAGAAATTCCTGTTGCATCTGAAGGTAGAAACTCTCCCGATTACAAGGGTATTTGTATTTTTCCCCTAGGCCATTGTAGTTATTGGTTTCGGGTATCAGACTTGCGAAAATTTCGATGGTTTCTCAACCATTCCTCAACTTCAAACTCCCATATCTCGCGAACGGATTGACGAAATCGAGAAATTCCTGTTGCATCTGAAAGCAGGAACTCGCCCGATTACAATGGTGTGTGAACTTTTCCCCTAGGCCATTCCAGTTACTGGTTTCGAGTATCAGACTTGCGAAAATTTTGATGATTTCCCTACCATCTCTTAACTCCAAACTTCGATATTTCGCGAACGGATTCACGAATCCTAAAAATTTCTGTTGCATCTGAAAGTAGAAACTCTCCCGATTACAACGGTATGTGTATTTTTCCCTAGGCCTTTGTAGTTATTGGTTTCGAGTATCAGACTTGCGAAAATTTGGATGGTTTCCCAACCATTCCTCAACTTCAAACCCCCATATCTCGCGAACGGATTTACGAACTCGAGAAATTCCTGTTGCATCTGAAAATAGAAACTCGCCCGATTACAACGGTGTGTGTGTACCTTTCCCCTAGGCCATTCCAGTTATTGGTTTCGAGTATCAGGCTTGCGAAAATTTTGATGGTTTCTCAACCATTCCTTAAATTCAAACTCCCATATCTCGCGAACGGATTGACGAACTCGAGAAATTCCTGTTGCATCTGAAGGCAGAAACTCGCCCGATTACAACGGTGTGTGTGTACTTTTCCCCTAGGCCATTCCAGTTATTGGTTTCGAGTATCAGACTTGCGAAAACTTTGATGGTTTCTCAACCATTCCTTAACTTCAAACTCCCATATCTCGCGAACGGATTGACGAACTCGAGAAGTTCCTGCTGCACCTGAAAGTAGAAACTTATCCGATTACAATGGTGTGTGTACTTTTTCCCTAGGCCATTCCAGTTATTGGTTTCGAGTATCAGACTTGCGAAAATTTTGATAGTTTCTCAAACATTCCTTAACTTCACACTCCCATATCTCGCGAACGGATTTACGAACTCGAGAAATTCCTGTTGCATCTGAAGGCAGAAACTCGCCCGATTAGAACGGTGTGTGTGTACTTTTCCCCTAGGCCATTCCAATTATTTGTTTCGAGTATCAGACTTGCGAAAATTCTGATAGTTTCTCAAACATTCCTTAACTTCAAACTCCCATATCTCGCGAACGGATTTACGAACTCGAGAAATTCCTGTTGCATCTGAAAATAGAAACTCGCCCGATTACAACGGTGCGTGTGTTCTTTTCCCCTAGGCCATTCCAGTTATTGGTTTCGAGTATCAGGCTTGCGAAAATTTTGATGGTTTCTCAACCATTCCTTAACTTCAAACTCCCATATCTCGCGAAGGGATTGGCGAACTCGAGAAATTCCGGTCGCATCTGAAAGCAGAAACTCGCCCGATTACAACGGTGTGTGTATTTTTGCCCTAGGCCATAGTAGTTATTGGTATCGAGTATCAGACTTGCGAAAATTTTGATGGTTTCTCAACCATTCCTTAACTTCAAACTCCCATATCTCGCGAACGGATTGACGAACTCGAGAAATTCCTGTTGCACCTGAATGCAGAAACACGCCCGATTACAATGGTGTGTGCACTTTTCCCCTAGGCCATTCCCGTTATTGGTTTCGAGTATCAGACTTGCGAAGATTTTGGTGGCCTCTCAACAATTCCTTAACTTCAAACTCCCATATCTCGCGAACGGATTGACGAACTCCAGAAATTCCTGTTGCATCTGAAAGTAGAAACTCGCCCGATTACAAGGGTATGTGTATTTTTCCCCTAGGCCTTTGTAGTTATATGTTTCGAGTATCAGACTTGCGAAAATTTAGATGGTTTCTCAACCATTCCTTAAATTCAAACTCCCATATCTCGCGAACGGATTGACGAACTCGAGAAATTCCTGTTGCACCTGAATGCAGAAACACGCCCGATTACAATGGTGTGTGCACTTTTCCCCTAGGCCATTCCAGTTATTGGTTTCGAGTATCAGACTTGCGAAGATTTTGGTGTCTTCTCAAACATTCCTTAACTTCAAACTCCCATATCTCGCGAACGGATTGACGAACTCCAGAAATTCCTGCTGCACATGAAAGTAGAAACTCGCCCGATTACAACGGTATGTGTATTTTTCCCCTAGGCCTTTGTAGTTATTGGTTTCGAGTATCAGACTTGCGAAAATTTTGGTGGCATCTCAACCATTACTTAACTTCAAACTCCCATATCTCGCGAACGGATTGACGAACTCGAGAAATTCCTGCTGCACCTGAAAGTAGAAACTCGCCCGATTACAAAGGTATCTGTATTTTTGCCCTAGACCATTGTAGTTATTGGTTTCGAGTATCAGACTTGCAAAAGTTTTGATGGTATCTCAACCATTCCTTAACTTCAAACTCCCATATCTCGCGAACGGATCGACGAACTCGAGAAATTCCTGTTGCGTCTGAAAGTAGAAACTCGCCCGATTACAACGGTATGTGTATTTTTGCGCTAGGCCATTCCAGTTATTGGTTTCGAGTATCAGACTTGCGAAAATTTTGATGGTTTCTCAACCATTCCTTAACTTCAAACTCCCATATCTCGCGAACGGATAGACGAACTCGAGAAATTCCTGTTGCATCTGAAAGTAGAAACTCGCCCGATTACAACGGTATGTGTATTTTTGCCCTAGACCATAGTATTTATTGGTTTCGAGTATCACACTTGCGAAAATTTGGATGGTTTCTCCACCATTCCTTAACTTCAAACTCCCATATCTCGCGAACGGATTGACGAACTCGAGAAATTCCTGTTGCACCTGAATGCAGAAACACGCCCGATTACAATGGTGTGTGCACTTTTCCCCTAGGCCATTCCCGTTATTGGTTTCGAGTATCAGACTTGCGAAGATTTTGGTGGCCTCTCAACAATTCCTTAACTTCAAACTCCCATATCTCGCGAACGGATTGACGAACTCCAGAAATTCCTGTTGCATCTGAAAGTAGAAACTCGCCCGATTACAAGGGTATGTGTATTTTTCCCCTAGGCCTTTGTAGTTATATGTTTCGAGTATCAGACTTGCGAAAATTTAGATGGTTTCTCAACCATTCCTTAAATTCAAACTCCCATATCTCGCGAACGGATTGACGAACTCGAGAAATTCCTGTTGCACCTGAATGCAGAAACACGCCCGATTACAATGGTGTGTGCACTTTTCCCCTAGGCCAATCCAGTTATTGGTTTCGAGTATCAGACTTGCGAAATTTTGATGTTTTCTCAACCATGCCTTGACTTCAAACTCCCATATCTCGCGAACGGATTGACGAACTCGAGAAATTCCTGTTGCATCTGACAGCAGAAACTAGCCCGATTACAACGGTATGTGTATTTTTCCCCTAGGCCTGTGTAGTTATTGGTTTCGAGTATCAGAGTTGCGAAAATTTCGATGGTTTCTCAACCATTCCTCAACTTCAAACTGCCACATCTCGCGAACGGATTGGCGAGCTCGAGAAATTCCTGTTGCATCTGAAAGTAGAAACTCTCTCGATTGCAACGGTATGTGTATTTTTCCCCTAGGTGATAGTAGTTAATGGTTTCGAGTATCAGACTTGCGAAAATTTTGATGGTTTCTCAACCATTCCTTAACTTCGAACTGCCATATCTCGCGAACGGTTTGACGAACTCGATAAATTCGTGTTGAATCTGAAAGTAGAAACACGCCCGATTACAATGGTATGTGTACTTTTCCCCTAGGCCATTCCAGTTATTCGTTTCTAGCATCAGAATTGCGAAAATTTTGATGGTTTCTCAACCATTCCTTAATTTCAAACTACCATATCTCGCGAACGGATTGACGAACTCGAGAAATTCCTGTTGCATCTGAAGGTAGAAACTCTCCCGATTACAAGGGTATTTGTATTTTTCCCCTAGGCCATTGTAGTTATTGGTTTCGGGTATCAGAATTGCGAAAATTTCGATGGTTTCTCAACCATTCCTCAACTTCAAACTGCCATATCTCGCGAAAGGATTGACGAACTCGAGAAATTCCGGTTGCATCTGAAAGTAGAAACGCTCCCGATTACAATGGTATGTGTATTTTTCCCCTAGGCCATTGCAGTTACTGGTTTCGAGTATCAGACTTGCGAAAATTTCGATGGTTTCTCAACCATTCCTCAACTTCAAACTCCCATATCTCGCGAACGGATTGACGAACTCGAGAAATTCCTGTTGCATCTGAAAGCAGGAACTCGCCCGATTACAATGGTGTGTGAACTTTTCCCCTAGGCCATTCCAGTTACTGGTTTCGAGTATCAGACTTGCGAAAATTTTGATGATTTCCCTACCATCTCTTAACTCCAAACTTCGATATTTCGCGAACGGATTGACGAATCCTAAAAATTTCTGTTGCATCTGAAAGTAGAAACTCTCCCGATTACAACGGTATGTGTATTTTTCCCTAGGCCTTTGTAGTTATTGGTTTCGAGTATCAGACTTGCGAAAATTTGGATGGTTTCCCAACCATTCCTCAACTTCAAACCGCCATATCTCGCGAACGGATTTACGAACTCGAGAAATTCCTGTTGCATCTGAAAATTGAAACTCGCCCGATTACAACGGTGTCTGTGTACCTTTCCCCTATGCCATTCCAGTTATTGGTTTCGAGTATCAGGCTTGCGAAAATTTTGATGGTTTCTCAACCATTCCTTAAATTCAAACACCCATATCTCGCGAACGGATTGACGAACTCGAGAAATTCCTGTTGCATCTGAAAGCAGAAACTCGTCCGTTTACAACGGTATATGTATTTTTGCCCTAGGCCATAGGAGTTATTGGTTTCGGGTATCAGACTTGCGAAAATTTTGATGGTTTCTCAACCATTCCATAAATTCAAACTCCCATATCTCGCGAACGGATTGACGAACTCGAGAAGTTCCTGCTGCACCTGAAAGTAGAAACTCACCCGATTACAATGGTTTGTGTACTTTTTCCCTAGGCCGTTCCAGTTATTGGTTCCGAGTATCAGACCTGCGAAAATTTTGATGGTTTCTCAACCATACCATAACTTCAAACACCCATATCTCGCGAAGGGATTGACGAACTCGAGAAATTCCTGTTGCATCTGAAAGTAGAAACTCGCCCGATTACAACGGTATGTGTATTTTTCCCTAGGCCTTTGTAGTTATTGGTTTCGAGTATCAGACTTGCGAAAATTTGGATGGTTTCCCAACCATTCCTCAACTTCAAACCCCCATATCTCGCGAACGGATTTACGAACTCGAGAAATTCCTGTTGCATCTGAGAATAGAAACTCGCCCGATTACAACGGTGTGTGTGTACCTTTCCCCTAGGCCATTCCAGTTATTGGTTTCGAGTATCAGGCTTGCGAAAATTTTGATGGTTTCTCAACCATTCCTTAAATTCAAACTCCCATATCTCGCGAACGGATTGACGAACTCGAGAAATTCCTGTTGCATCTGAAGGCAGAAACTCGCCCGATTACAACGGTGTGTGTGTACTTTTCCCCTAGGCCATTCCAGTTATTGGTTTCGAGTATCAGACTTGCGAAAACTTTGATGGTTTCGCAACCATTCCTTAACTTCAAACTCCCATATCTCGCGAACGGATTGACGAACTCGAGAAGTTCCTGCTGCACCTGAAAGTAGAAACTTACCCGATTACAATGGTGTGTGTACTTTTTCCCTAGGCCATTCCAGTTATTGGTTTCGAGTATCAGACTTGGGAAGATTTTGGTGGCCTCTCAACAATTCCTTAACTTCAAACTCCCATATCTCGCGAACGGATTGACGAACTCCAGAAATTCCTGTTGCATCTGAAAGTAGAAACTCGCCCGATTACAAGGGTATGTGTATTTTTCCCCTAGGCCTTTGTAGTTATATGTTTCGAGTATCAGACTTGCGAAAATTTAGATGGTTTCTCAACCATTCCTTAAATTCAAACTCCCATATCTCGCGAACGGATTGACGAACTCGAGAAATTCCTGTTGCATCTGAAGGCAGAAACTCGCCCGATTACAACGGTGTGTGTGTACTTTTCCCCTAGGCCATTCCAGTTATTGGTTTCGAGTATCAGACTTGCGAAAACTTTGATGGTTTCGCAACCATTCCTTAACTTCAAACTCCCATATCTCGCGAACGGATTGACGAACTCGAGAAGTTCCTGCTGCACCTGAAAGTAGAAACTTACCCGATTACAATGGTGTGTGTACTTTTTCCCTAGGCCATTCCAGTTATTGGTTTCGAGTATCAGACTTGGGAAGATTTTGGTGGCCTCTCAACAATTCCTTAACTTCAAACTCCCATATCTCGCGAACGGATTGACGAACTCCAGAAATTCCTGTTGCATCTGAAAGTAGAAACTCGCCCGATTACAAGGGTATGTGTATTTTTCCCCTAGGCCTTTGTAGTTATATGTTTCGAGTATCAGACTTGCGAAAATTTAGATGGTTTCTCAACCATTCCTTAAATTCAAACTCCCATATCTCGCGAACGGATTTACGAACTCGAGAAATTCCTGTTGCATCTGAAGGCAGAAACTCGCCCGATTAGAACGGTGTGTGTGTACTTTTCCCCTAGGCCATTCCAATTATTTGTTTCGAGTATCAGACTTGCGAAAATTCTGATAGTTTCTCAAACATTCCTTAACTTCAAACTCCCATATCTCGCGAACGGATTTACGAACTCGAGAAATTCCTGTTGCATCTGAAAATAGAAACTCGCCCGATTACAACGGTGTGTGTGTTCTTTTCCCCTAGGCCATTCCAGTTATTGGTTTCGAGTATCAGGCTTGCGAAAATTTTGATGGTTTCTCAACCATTCCTTAACTTCAAACTCCCATATCTCGCGAAGGGATTGGCGAACTCGAGAAATTCCGGTCGCATCTGAAAGCAGAAACTCGCCCGATTACAACGGTGTGTGTATTTTTGCCCTAGGCCATAGTATTTATTGGTATCGAGTATCAGACTTGCGAAAATTTTGATGGTTTCTCAACCATTCCTTAACTTCAAACTCCCATATCTCGCGAACGGATTGACGAACTCGAGAAATTCCTGTTGCACCTGAATGCAGAAACACGCCCGATTACAATGGTGTGTGCACTTTTCCCCTAGGCCATTCCCGTTATTGGTTTCGAGTATCAGACTTGCGAAGATTTTAGTGGCCTCTCAACAATTCCTTAACTTCAAACTCCCATATCTCGCGAACGGATTGACGAACTCCAGAAATTCCTGTTGCATCTGAAAGTAGAAACTCGCCCGATTACAAGGGTATGTGTATTTTTCCCCTAGGCCTTTGTAGTTATATGTTTCGAGTATCAGACTTGCGAAAATTTAGATGGTTTCTCAACCATTCCTTAAATTCAAACTCCCATATCTCGCGAACGGAATGACGAACTCGAGAAGTTCCTGTTGCACCTGAATGCAGAAACACGCCCGATTACAATGGTGTGTGCACTTTTCCCCTAGGCCATTCCAGTTATTGGTTTCGAGTATCAGACTTGCGAAGATTTTGGTGTCTTCTCAAACATTCCTTAACTTCAAACTCCCATATCTCGCGAACGGATTGACGAACTCCAGAAATTCCTGCTGCACATGAAAGTAGAAACTCGCCCGATTACAACGGTATGTGTATTTTTCCCCTAGGCCTTTGTAGTTATTGGTTTCGAGTATCAGACTTGCGAAAATTTTGGTGGTATCTCAACCATTCCTTAACTTCAAACTCCCATATCTCGCGAACGGATCGACGAACTCGAGAAATTCCTGTTGCGTCTGAAAGTAGAAACTCGCCCGATTACAACGGTATGTGTATTTTTGCGCTAGGCCATTCCAGTTATTGGTTTCGAGTATCAGACTTGCGAAAATTTTGATGGTTTCTCAACCATTCCTTAACTTCAAACTCCCATATCTCGCGAACGGATTGACGAACTCCAGAAATTCCTGCTGCACATGAAAGTAGAAACTCGCCCGATTACAACGGTATGTGTATTTTTCCCCTAGGCCTTTGTAGTTATTGGTTTCGAGTATCAGACTTGCGAAAATTTTGGTGGCATCTCAACCATTACTTAACTTCAAACTCCCATATCTCGCGAACGGATTGACGAACTCGAGAAATTCCTGCTGCACCTGAAAGTAGAAACTCGCCCGATTACAACGGTATCTGTATTTTTGCCCTAGACCATTGTAGTTATTGGTTTCGAGTATCAGACTTGCAAAAGTTTTGATGGTATCTCAACCATTCCTTAACTTCAAACTCCCATATCTCGCGAACGGATCGACGAACTCGAGAAATTCCTGTTGCGTCTGAAAGTAGAAACTCGCCCGATTACAACGGTATGTGTATTTTTGCGCTAGGCCATTCCAGTTATTGGTTTCGAGTATCAGACTTGCGAAAATTTTGATGGTTTCTCAACCATTCCTTAAATTCAAACTCCCATATCTCGCGAACGGATAGACGAACTCGAGAAATTCCTGTTGCATCTGAAAGTAGAAACTCGCCCGATTACAACGGTATGTGTATTTTTGCCCTAGACCATAGTATTTATTGGTTTCGAGTATCAGACTTGCGAAAATTTGGATGGTTTCTCAACCATTCCTTAACTTCAAACTCCCATATCTCGCGAAGGGATTGGCGAACTCGAGAAATTCCGGTCGCATCTGAAAGCAGAAACTCGCCCGATTACAACGGTATGCATATTTTTGCCCTAGGCCATAGTAGTTATTGGTATCGAGTATCAGACTTGCGAAAATTTTGATGGTTTCTCAACCATTCCTTAACTTCAAACTCCCAAATCTCGCGAACGGATTGACGAACTCCAGAAATTCCTGTTGCATCTGAAAGTAGAAACTCGCCCGATTACAACGGTATGTGTATTTTTCCCCTAGGCCTTTGTAGTTATATGTTTCGAGTATCAGACTTGCGAAAATTTTGGTGGTATCTCAACCATTCCTTAACTTCAAACTCCCATATCTCGCGAACGGATCGACGAACTCGAGAAATTCCTGTTGCGTCTGAAAGTAGAAACTCGCCCGATTACAACGGTATGTGTATTTTTGCGCTAGGCCATTCCAGTTATTGGTTTCGAGTATCAGACTTGCGAAAATTTTGATGGTTTCTCAACCATTCCTTAACTTCAAACTCCCATATCTCGCGAACGGATTGACGAACTCCAGAAATTCCTGCTGCACATGAAAGTAGAAACTCGCCCGATTACAACGGTATGTGTATTTTTCCCCTAGGCCTTTGTAGTTATTGGTTTCGAGTATCAGACTTGCGAAAATTTTGGTGGCATCTCAACCATTACTTAACTTCAAACTCCCATATCTCGCGAACGGATTGACGAACTCGAGAAATTCCTGCTGCACCTGTAAGTAGAAACTCGCCCGATTACAACGGTATCTGTATTTTTGCCCTAGACCATTGTAGTTATTGGTTTCGAGTATCAGACTTGCAAAAGTTTTGATGGTATCTCAACCATTCCTTAACTTCAAACTCCCATATCTCGCGAACGGATCGACGAACTCGAGAAATTCCTGTTGCGTCTGAAAGTAGAAACTCGCCCGATTACAACGGTATGTGTATTTTTGCGCTAGGCCATTCCAGTTATTGGTTTCGAGTATCAGACTTGCGAAAATTTTGATGGTTTCTCAACCATTCCTTAAATTCAAACTCCCATATCTCGCGAACGGATAGACGAACTCGAGAAATTCCTGTTGCATCTGAAAGTAGAAACTCGCCCGACTACAACGGTATGTGTATTTTTGCCCTAGACCATAGTATTTATTGGTTTCGAGTATCAGACTTGCGAAAATTTGGATGGTTTCTCAACCATTCCTTAACTTCAAACTCCCATATCTCGCGAAGGGATTGGCGAACTCGAGAAATTCCGGTCGCATCTGAAAGCAGAAACTCGCCCGATTACAACGGTATGCATATTTTTGCCCTAGGCCATAGTAGTTATTGGTATCGAGTATCAGACTTGCGAAAATTTTGATGGTTTCTCAACCATTCCTTAACTTCAAACTCCCAAATCTCGCGAACGGATTGACGAACTCCAGAAATTCCTGTTGCATCTGAAAGTAGAAACTCGCCCGATTACAACGGTATGTGTATTTTTCCCCTAGGCCTTTGTAGTTATATGTTTCGAGTATCAGACTTGCGAAAATTTAGATGGTTTCTCAACCATTCCTTAAATTCAAACTCCCATATCTCGCGAACGGATTGACGAACTCGAGAAATTCCTGTTGCACCTGAATGTAGAAACACGCCCGATTACAATGGTGTGTGCACTTTTCCCCTAGGCCATTCCAGTTATTGGTTTCGAGTATCAGACTCGCGAAGATTTTGGTGTCTTATCAAACATTCCTTAACTTCAAACTCCCATATCTCGCGAACGGATTGACGAACTCCAGAAATTCTTGCTGCACATGAAAGTAGAAACTCGCCCGATTACAACGGTATGTGTATTTTTCCCCTAGGCCTTTGTAGTTATTGGTTTCGAGTATCAGACTTGCGAAAATTTTGGTGGCATCTCAACCATTACTTAACTTCAAACTCCCATATCTCGCGAACGGATTGACTAACTCGAGAAATTCCTGCTGCACATGAAAGTAGAAACTCGCCCGATTACAACGGTATCTGTATTTTTGCCCTAGACCATTGTAGTTATTGGTTTCGAGTATCAGACTTGCAAAAGTTTTGATGGTATCTCAACCATTCCTTAACTTCAAACTCCCATATCTCGCGAACGGATCGACGAACTCGAGAAATTCCTGTTGCATCTGAAAGTAGAAACTCGCCCGATTACAACGGTATGTGTATTTTTGCGCTAGGCCATTCCAGTTATTGGTTTCGAGTATCAGACTTGCGAAGATTTTGGTGGCTTCTCAAACATTCCTTAACTTCAAACTCCCATATCTCGCGAACGGATTGACGAACTCTAGAAATTCTTGCTGCACATGAAAGTAGAAACTCGCCCGATTACAACGGTATGTGTATTTTTCCCCTAGGCCTTTGTAGTTATTGGTTTCGAGTATCAGACTTGCGAAGATTTTGGTGGCATCTCAACCATTACTTAACTTCAAACTCCCATATCTCGCGAACGGATTGTCGAACTCGAGAAATTCCTGCTGCACATGAAAGTAGAAACTCGCCCGATTACAACGGTGTCTGTATTTTTGCCCTAGACCATTGTAGTTATTGGTTTCGAGTATCAGACTTGCGAAAATTTAGATGGTTTCTCAACCATTCCTTAAATTCAAACTCCCATATCTCGCGAACGGATTGACGAACTCGAGAAATTCCTGTTGCACCTGAATGCAGAAACACGCCCGATTACAATGGTGTGTGCACTTTTCCCCTAGGCCATTCCAGTTATTGGTTTCGAGTATCAGACTTGCGAAAATTTGGATGGTTTCTCAACCATTCCTTAACTTCAAACTCCCATATCTCGCGAAGGGATTGGCGAACTCGAGAAATTCCGGTCGCATCTGAAAGCAGAAACTCGCCCGATTACAACGGTATGCATATTTTTGCCCTAGGCCATAGTAGTTATTGGTATCGAGTATCAGACTTGCGAAAATTTTGATGGTTTCTCAACCATTCCTTAACTTCAAACTCCCAAATCTCGCGAACGGATTGACGAACTCCAGAAATTCCTGTTGCATCTGAAAGTAGAAACTCGCCCGATTACAACGGTATGTGTATTTTTCCCCTAGGCCTTTGTAGTTATATGTTTCGAGTATCAGACTTGCGAAAATTTTGGTGGTATCTCAACCATTCCTTAACTTCAAACTCCCATATCTCGCGAACGGATCGACGAACTCGAGAAATTCCTGTTGCGTCTGAAAGTAGAAACTCGCCCGATTACAACGGTATGTGTATTTTTGCGCTAGGCCATTCCAGTTATTGGTTTCGAGTATCAGACTTGCGAAAATTTTGATGGTTTCTCAACCATTCCTTAACTTCAAACTCCCATATCTCGCGAACGGATTGACGAACTCCAGAAATTCCTGCTGCACATGAAAGTAGAAACGCGCCCGATTACAACGGTATGTGTATTTTTCCCCTAGGCCTTTGTAGTTATTGGTTTCGAGTATCAGACTTGCGAAAATTTTGGTGGCATCTCAACCATTACTTAACTTCAAACTCCCATATCTCGCGAACGGATTGACGAACTCGAGAAATTCCTGCTGCACCTGAAAGTAGAAACTCGCCCGATTACAACGGTATCTGTATTTTTGCCCTAGACCATTGTAGTTATTGGTTTCGAGTATCAGACTTGCAAAAGTTTTGATGGTATCTCAACCATTCCTTAACTTCAAACTCCCATATCTCGCGAACGGATCGACGAACTCGAGAAATTCCTGTTGCGTCTGAAAGTAGAAACTCGCCCGATTACAACGGTATGTGTATTTTTGCGCTAGGCCATTCCAGTTATTGGTTTCGAGTATCAGACTTGCGAAAATTTTGATGGTTTCTCAACCATTCCTTAAATTCAAACTCCCATATCTCGCGAACGGATAGACGAACTCGAGAAATTCCTGTTGCATCTGAAAGTAGAAACTCGCCCGATTACAACGGTATGTGTATTTTTGCCCTAGACCATAGTATTTATTGGTTTCGAGTATCAGACTTGCGAAAATTTGGATGGTTTCTCAACCATTCCTTAACTTCAAACTCCCATATCTCGCGAAGGGATTGGCGAACTCGAGAAATTCCGGTCGCATCTGAAAGCAGAAACTCGCCCGATTACAACGGTATGCATATTTTTGCCCTAGGCCATAGTAGTTATTGGTATCGAGTATCAGACTTGCGAAAATTTTGATGGTTTCTCAACCATTCCTTAACTTCAAACTCCCAAATCTCGCGAACGGATTGACGAACTCCAGAAATTCCTGTTGCATCTGAAAGTAGAAACTCGCCCGATTACAACGGTATGTGTATTTTTCCCCTAGGCCTTTGTAGTTATATGTTTCGAGTATCAGACTTGCGAAAATTTAGATGGTTTCTCAACCATTCCTTAAATTCAAACTCCCATATCTCGCGAACGGATTGACGAACTCGAGAAATTCCTGTTGCACCTGAATGTAGAAACACGCCCGATTACAATGGTGTGTGCACTTTTCCCCTAGGCCATTCCAGTTATTGGTTTCGAGTATCAGACTCGCGAAGATTTTGGTGTCTTATCAAACATTCCTTAATTTCAAACTCCCATATCTCGCGAACGGATTGACGAACTCCAGAAATTCTTGCTGCACATGAAAGTAGAAACTCGCCCGATTACAACGGTATGTGTATTTTTCCCCTAGGCCTTTGTAGTTATTGGTTTCGAGTATCAGACTTGCGAAAATTTTGGTGGCATCTCAACCATTACTTAACTTCAAACTCCCATATCTCGCGAACGGATTGACTAACTCGAGAAATTCCTGCTGCACATGAAAGTAGAAACTCGCCCGATTACAACGGTATCTGTATTTTTGCCCTAGACCATTGTAGTTATTGGTTTCGAGTATCAGACTTGCAAAAGTTTTGATGGTATCTCAACCATTCCTTAACTTCAAACTCCCATATCTCGCGAACGGATCGACGAACTCGAGAAATTCCTGTTGCATCTGAAAGTAGAAACTCGCCCGATTACAACGGTATGTGTATTTTTGCGCTAGGCCATTCCAGTTATTGGTTTCGAGTATCAGACTTGCGAAGATTTTGGTGGCTTCTCAAACATTCCTTAACTTCAAACTCCCATATCTCGCGAACGGATTGACGAACTCTAGAAATTCTTGCTGCACATGAAAGTAGAAACTCGCCCGATTACAACGGTATGTGTATTTTTCCCCTAGGCCTTTGTAGTTATTGGTTTCGAGTATCAGACTTGCGAAGATTTTGGTGGCATCTCAACCATTACTTAACTTCAAACTCCCATATCTCGCGAACGGATTGTCGAACTCGAGAAATTCCTGCTGCACATGAAAGCAGAAACTCGCCCGATTACAACGGTGTCTGTATTTTTGCCCTAGACCATTGTAGTTATTGGTTTCGAGTATCAGACTTGCGAAAATTTAGATGGTTTCTCAACCATTCCTTAAATTCAAACTCCCATATCTCGCGAACGGATTGACGAACTCGAGAAATTCCTGTTGCACCTGAATGCAGAAACACGCCCGATTACAATGGTGTGTGCACTTTTCCCCTAGGCCATTCCAGTTATTGGTTTCGAGTATCAGACTTGCGAAGATTTTGGTGGCTTCTCAAACATTCCTTAACTTCAAACTCCCATATCTCGCGAACGGATTGACGAACTCCAGAAATTCTTGCTGCACATGAAAGTAGAAACTCGCCCGATTACAACGGTATGTGTATTTTTCCCCTAGGCCTTTGTAGTTATTGGTTTCGAGTATCAGACTTGCGAAAATTTTGGTGGCATCTCAACCATTACTTAACTTCAAACTCCCATATCTCGCGAACGGATTGACTAACTCGAGAAATTCCTGCTGCACATGATAGTAGAAACTCGCCCGATTACAACGGTATCTGTATTTTTGCCCTAGACCATTGTAGTTATTGGTTTCGAGTATCAGACTTGCAAAAGTTTTGATGGTATCTCAACCATTCCTTAACTTCAAACTCCCATATCTCGCGAACGGATCGACGAACTCGAGAAATTCCTGTTGCATCTGAAAGTAGAAACTCGCCCGATTACAACGGTATGTGTATTTTTGCGCTAGGCCATTCCAGTTATTGGTTTCGAGTATCAGACTTGCGAAGATTTTGGTGGCTTCTCAAACATTCCTTAACTTCAAACTCCCATATCTCGCGAACGGATTGACGAACTCTAGAAATTCTTGCTGCACATGAAAGTAGAAACTCGCCCGATTACAACGGTATGTGTATTTTTCCCCTAGGCCTTTGTAGTTATTGGTTTCGAGTATCAGACTTGCGAAGATTTTGGTGGCATCTCAACCATTACTTAACTTCAAATTCCCATATCTCGCGAACGGATTGTCGAACTCGAGAAATTCCTGCTGCACATGAAAGTAGAAACTCGCCCGATTACAACGGTGTCTGTATTTTTGCCCTAGACCATTGTAGTTATTGGTTTCGAGTATCAGACTTGCGAAAATTTAGATGGTTTCTCAACCATTCCTTAAATTCAAACTCCCATATCTCGCGAACGGATTGACGAACTCGAGAAATTCCTGTTGCACCTGAATGCAGAAACACGCCCGATTACAATGGTGTGTGCACTTTTCCCCTAGGCCATTCCAGTTATTGGTTTCGAGTATCAGACTTGCGAAGATTTTGGTGGCTTCTCAAACATTCCTTAACTTCAAACTCCCATATCTCGCGAACGGATTGACGAACTCCAGAAATTCTTGCTGCACATGAAAGTAGAAACTCGCCCGATTACAACGGTATGTGTATTTTTACCCTAGGCCTTTGTAGTTATTGGTTTCGAGTATCAGACTTGCGAAGATTTTGGTGGCATCTCAACCATTACTTAACTTCAAACTCCCATATCTCGCGAACGGATTGACGAACTCGAGAAATTCCTGCTGCACATGAAAGTAGAAACTCGCCCGATTACAACGGTATCTGTATTTTTGCCCTAGACCATTGTAGTTATTGGTTTCGAGTATCAGACTTGCAAAAGTTTTGATGGTATCTCAACCATTCCTTAACTTCAAACTCCCATATCTCGCGAACGGATCGACGAACTCGAGAAATTCCTGTTGCATCTGAAAGTAGAAACTCGCCCGATTACAACGGTATGTGTATTTTTGCGCTAGGCCATTCCAGTTATTGGTTTCGAGTATCAGACTTGCGAAAATTTTGATGGTTTCTCAACCATTCCTTAACTTCAAACTCCCATATCTCGCGAACGGATAGACGAACTCGAGAAATTCCTGTTGCATCTGAAAGTAGAAACTCGCCCGATTACAACGGTATGTGTATTTTTGCCCTAGACCATAGTATTTATTGGTTTCGAGTATCAGACTTGCGAAAATTTGGATGGTTTCTCAACCATTCCTTAACTTCAAACTCCCATATCTCGCGAAGGGAAAGGCGAACTCGAGAAATTCCGGTCGCATCTGAAAGCAGAAACTCGCCCGATTACAACGGTATGTGTATTTTTGCCCTAGGCCATAGTAGTTATTGGTATCGAGTATCAGACTTGCGAAAATTTTGATGGTTTCTCAACCATTCCTTAACTTCAAACTCCCATATCTCGCGAACGGATTGACGAACTCGAGAAATTCCTGTTGCACCTGAATGCAGAAACACGCCCGATTACAATGGTGTGTGCACTTTTCCCCTAGGCCATTCCCGTTATTGGTTTCGAGTATCAGACTTGCGAAGATTTTGGTGGCCTCTCAACCATTCCTTAACTTCAAACTCCCATATCTCGCGAACGGATTGACGAACTCCAGAAATTCCTGTTGCATCTGAAAGTAGAAACTCGCCCGATTACAACGGTATGTGTATTTTTCACCTAGGCCTTTATAGTTATATGTTTCGAGTATCAGACTTGCGAAAATTTAGATGGTTTCTCAACCATTCCTTAAATTCAAACTCCCATATCTCGCGAACGGATTGACGAACTCGAGAAATTCCTGTTGCACCTGAATGTAGAAACACGCCCGATTACAATGGTGTGTGCACTTTCCCCCTAGGCCATTCCAGTTATTGGTTTCGAGTATCAGACTTGCGAAGATTTTGGTGTCTTCTCAAACATTCCTTAACTTCAAACTCCCATATCTCGCGAACGGATTGACGAACTCCAGAAATTCTTGCTGCACCAGAAAGTAGAAACTCGCCCGATTACAACGGTATGTGTATTTTTCCCCTAGGCCTTTGTAGTTATTGGTTTCGAGTATCAGACTTGCGAAAATTTTGGTGGCATCTCAACCATTACTTAACTTCAAACTCCCATATCTCACGAACGGATTGATGAACTCGAGAAATTCCTGCTGCACATGAAAGTAGAAACTCGCCCGATTACAACGGTATCTGTATTTTTGCCCTAGACCATTGTAGTTATTGGTTTCGAGTATCAGACTTGCAAAAGTTTTGATGGTATCTCAACCATTCCTTAACTTCAAACTCCCATATCTCGCGAACGGATCGACGAACTCGAGAAATTCCTGTTGCATCTGAAAGTAGAAACTCGCCCGATTACAACGGTATGTGTATTTTTGCGCTAGGCCATTCCAGTTATTGGTTTCGAGTATCAGACTTGCGAAGATTTTGGTGGCTTCTCAAACATTCCTTAACTTCAAACTCCCATATCTCGCGAACGGATTGACGAACTCGAGAAATTCCTGCTGCACATGAAAGTAGAAACTCGCCCGATTACAACGGTATCTGTATTTTTGCCCTAGACCATTGTAGTTATTGGTTTCGAGTATCAGACTTGCAAAAGTTTTGATGGTATCTCAACCATTCCTTAACTTCAAACTCCCATATCTCGCGAACGGATCGACGAACTCGAGAAATTCCTGTTGCATCTGAAAGTAGAAACTCGCCCGATTACAACGGTATGTGTATTTTTCCCCTAGGCCTTTGTAGTTATTGGTTTCGAGTATCAGACTTGCGAAAATTTTGGTGGCATCTCAACCATTACTTAACTTCAAACTCCCATATCTCGCGAACGGATTGACTAACTCGAGAAATTCCTGCTGCACATGAAAGTAGAAACTCGCCCGATTACAACGGTATCTGTATTTTTGCCCTAGACCATTGTAGTTATTGGTTTCGAGTATCAGACTTGCAAAAGTTTTGATGGTATCTCAACCATTCCTTAACTTCAAACTCCCATATCTCGCGAACGGATCGACGAACTCGAGAAATTCCTGTTGCATCTGAAAGTAGAAACTCGCCCGATTACAACGGTATGTGTATTTTTGCGCTAGGCCATTCCAGTTATTGGTTTCGAGTATCAGACTTGCGAAGATTTTGGTGGCTTCTCAAACATTCCTTAACTTCAAACTCCCATATCTCGCGAACGGATTGACGAACTCTAGAAATTCTTGCTGCACATGAAAGTAGAAACTCGCCCGATTACAACGGTATGTGTATTTTTCCCCTAGGCCTTTGTAGTTATTGGTTTCGAGTATCAGACTTGCGAAGATTTTGGTGGCATCTCAACCATTACTTAACTTCAAACTCCCATATCTCGCGAACGGATTGTCGAACTCGAGAAATTCCTGCTGCACATGAAAGTAGAAACTCGCCCGATTACAACGGTGTCTGTATTTTTGCCCTAGACCATTGTAGTTATTGGTTTCGAGTATCAGACTTGCGAAAATTTAGATGGTTTCTCAACCATTCCTTAAATTCAAACTCCCATATCTCGCGAACGGATTGACGAACTCGAGAAATTCCTGTTGCACCTGAATGCAGAAACACGCCCGATTACAATGGTGTGTGCACTTTTCCCCTAGGCCATTCCAGTTATTGGTTTCGAGTATCAGACTTGCGAAAATTTGGATGGTTTCTCAACCATTCCTTAACTTCAAACTCCCATATCTCGCGAAGGGATTGGCGAACTCGAGAAATTCCGGTCGCATCTGAAAGCAGAAACTCGCCCGATTACAACGGTATGCATATTTTTGCCCTAGGCCATAGTAGTTATTGGTATCGAGTATCAGACTTGCGAAAATTTTGATGGTTTCTCAACCATTCCTTAACTTCAAACTCCCAAATCTCGCGAACGGATTGACGAACTCCAGAAATTCCTGTTGCATCTGAAAGTAGAAACTCGCCCGATTACAACGGTATGTGTATTTTTCCCCTAGGCCTTTGTAGTTATATGTTTCGAGTATCAGACTTGCGAAAATTTTGGTGGTATCTCAACCATTCCTTAACTTCAAACTCCCATATCTCGCGAACGGATCGACGAACTCGAGAAATTCCTGTTGCGTCTGAAAGTAGAAACTCGCCCGATTACAACGGTATGTGTATTTTTGCGCTAGGCCATTCCAGTTATTGGTTTCGAGTATCAGACTTGCGAAAATTTTGATGGTTTCTCAACCATTCCTTAACTTCAAACTCCCATATCTCGCGAACGGATTGACGAACTCCAGAAATTCCTGCTGCACATGAAAGTAGAAACGCGCCCGATTACAACGGTATGTGTATTTTTCCCCTAGGCCTTTGTAGTTATTGGTTTCGAGTATCAGACTTGCGAAAATTTTGGTGGCATCTCAACCATTACTTAACTTCAAACTCCCATATCTCGCGAACGGATTGACGAACTCGAGAAATTCCTGCTGCACCTGAAAGTAGAAACTCGCCCGATTACAACGGTATCTGTATTTTTGCCCTAGACCATTGTAGTTATTGGTTTCGAGTATCAGACTTGCAAAAGTTTTGATGGTATCTCAACCATTCCTTAACTTCAAACTCCCATATCTCGCGAACGGATCGACGAACTCGAGAAATTCCTGTTGCGTCTGAAAGTAGAAACTCGCCCGATTACAACGGTATGTGTATTTTTGCGCTAGGCCATTCCAGTTATTGGTTTCGAGTATCAGACTTGCGAAAATTTTGATGGTTTCTCAACCATTCCTTAAATTCAAACTCCCATATCTCGCGAACGGATAGACGAACTCGAGAAATTCCTGTTGCATCTGAAAGTAGAAACTCGCCCGATTACAACGGTATGTGTATTTTTGCCCTAGACCATAGTATTTATTGGTTTCGAGTATCAGACTTGCGAAAATTTGGATGGTTTCTCAACCATTCCTTAACTTCAAACTCCCATATCTCGCGAAGGGATTGGCGAACTCGAGAAATTCCGGTCGCATCTGAAAGCAGAAACTCGCCCGATTACAACGGTATGCATATTTTTGCCCTAGGCCATAGTAGTTATTGGTATCGAGTATCAGACTTGCGAAAATTTTGATGGTTTCTCAACCATTCCTTAACTTCAAACTCCCAAATCTCGCGAACGGATTGACGAACTCCAGAAATTCCTGTTGCATCTGAAAGTAGAAACTCGCCCGATTACAACGGTATGTGTATTTTTCCCCTAGGCCTTTGTAGTTATATGTTTCGAGTATCAGACTTGCGAAAATTTAGATGGTTTCTCAACCATTCCTTAAATTCAAACTCCCATATCTCGCGAACGGATTGACGAACTCGAGAAATTCCTGTTGCACCTGAATGTAGAAACACGCCCGATTACAATGGTGTGTGCACTTTTCCCCTAGGCCATTCCAGTTATTGGTTTCGAGTATCAGACTCGCGAAGATTTTGGTGTCTTATCAAACATTCCTTAATTTCAAACTCCCATATCTCGCGAACGGATTGACGAACTCCAGAAATTCTTGCTGCACATGAAAGTAGAAACTCGCCCGATTACAACGGTATGTGTATTTTTCCCCTAGGCCTTTGTAGTTATTGGTTTCGAGTATCAGACTTGCGAAAATTTTGGTGGCATCTCAACCATTACTTAACTTCAAACTCCCATATCTCGCGAACGGATTGACTAACTCGAGAAATTCCTGCTGCACATGAAAGTAGAAACTCGCCCGATTACAACGGTATCTGTATTTTTGCCCTAGACCATTGTAGTTATTGGTTTCGAGTATCAGACTTGCAAAAGTTTTGATGGTATCTCAACCATTCCTTAACTTCAAACTCCCATATCTCGCGAACGGATCGACGAACTCGAGAAATTCCTGTTGCATCTGAAAGTAGAAACTCGCCCGATTACAACGGTATGTGTATTTTTGCGCTAGGCCATTCCAGTTATTGGTTTCGAGTATCAGACTTGCGAAGATTTTGGTGGCTTCTCAAACATTCCTTAACTTCAAACTCCCATATCTCGCGAACGGATTGACGAACTCTAGAAATTCTTGCTGCACATGAAAGTAGAAACTCGCCCGATTACAACGGTATGTGTATTTTTCCCCTAGGCCTTTGTAGTTATTGGTTTCGAGTATCAGACTTGCGAAGATTTTGGTGGCATCTCAACCATTACTTAACTTCAAACTCCCATATCTCGCGAACGGATTGTCGAACTCGAGAAATTCCTGCTGCACATGAAAGTAGAAACTCGCCCGATTACAACGGTGTCTGTATTTTTGCCCTAGACCATTGTAGTTATTGGTTTCGAGTATCAGACTTGCGAAAATTTAGATGGTTTCTCAACCATTCCTTAAATTCAAACTCCCATATCTCGCGAACGGATTGACGAACTCGAGAAATTCCTGTTGCACCTGAATGCAGAAACACGCCCGATTACAATGGTGTGTGCACTTTTCCCCTAGGCCATTCCAGTTATTGGTTTCGAGTATCAGACTTGCGAAGATTTTGGTGGCTTCTCAAACATTCCTTAACTTCAAACTCCCATATCTCGCGAACGGATTGACGAACTCCAGAAATTCTTGCTGCACATGAAAGTAGAAACTCGCCCGATTACAACGGTATGTGTATTTTTACCCTAGGCCTTTGTAGTTATTGGTTTCGAGTATCAGACTTGCGAAGATTTTGGTGGCATCTCAACCATTACTTAACTTCAAACTCCCATATCTCGCGAACGGATTGACGAACTCGAGAAATTCCTGCTGCACATGAAAGTAGAAACTCGCCCGATTACAACGGTATCTGTATTTTTGCCCTAGACCATTGTAGTTATTGGTTTCGAGTATCAGACTTGCAAAAGTTTTGATGGTATCTCAACCATTCCTTAACTTCAAACTCCCATATCTCGCGAACGGATCGACGAACTCGAGAAATTCCTGTTGCATCTGAAAGTAGAAACTCGCCCGATTACAACGGTATGTGTATTTTTGCGCTAGGCCATTCCAGTTATTGGTTTCGAGTATCAGACTTGCGAAAATTTTGATGGTTTCTCAACCATTCCTTAACTTCAAACTCCCATATCTCGCGAACGGATAGACGAACTCGAGAAATTCCTGTTGCATCTGAAAGTAGAAACTCGCCCGATTACAACGGTATGTGTATTTTTGCCCTAGACCATAGTATTTATTGGTTTCGAGTATCAGACTTGCGAAAATTTGGATGGTTTCTCAACCATTCCTTAACTTCAAACTCCCATATCTCGCGAAGGGAAAGGCGAACTCGAGAAATTCCGGTCGCATCTGAAAGCAGAAACTCGCCCGATTACAACGGTATGTGTATTTTTGCCCTAGGCCATAGTAGTTATTGGTATCGAGTATCAGACTTGCGAAAATTTTGATGGTTTCTCAACCATTCCTTAACTTCAAACTCCCATATCTCGCGAACGGATTGACGAACTCGAGAAATTCCTGTTGCACCTGAATGCAGAAACACGCCCGATTACAATGGTGTGTGCACTTTTCCCCTAGGCCATTCCCGTTATTGGTTTCGAGTATCAGACTTGCGAAGATTTTGGTGGCCTCTCAACCATTCCTTAACTTCAAACTCCCATATCTCGCGAACGGATTGACGAACTCCAGAAATTCCTGTTGCATCTGAAAGTAGAAACTCGCCCGATTACAACGGTATGTGTATTTTTCACCTAGGCCTTTATAGTTATATGTTTCGAGTATCAGACTTGCGAAAATTTAGATGGTTTCTCAACCATTCCTTAAATTCAAACTCCCATATCTCGCGAACGGATTGACGAACTCGAGAAATTCCTGTTGCACCTGAATGTAGAAACACGCCCGATTACAATGGTGTGTGCACTTTCCCCCTAGGCCATTCCAGTTATTGGTTTCGAGTATCAGACTTGCGAAGATTTTGGTGTCTTCTCAAACATTCCTTAACTTCAAACTCCCATATCTCGCGAACGGATTGACGAACTCCAGAAATTCTTGCTGCACCAGAAAGTAGAAACTCGCCCGATTACAACGGTATGTGTATTTTTCCCCTAGGCCTTTGTAGTTATTGGTTTCGAGTATCAGACTTGCGAAAATTTTGGTGGCATCTCAACCATTACTTAACTTCAAACTCCCATATCTCACGAACGGATTGATGAACTCGAGAAATTCCTGCTGCACATGAAAGTAGAAACTCGCCCGATTACAACGGTATCTGTATTTTTGCCCTAGACCATTGTAGTTATTGGTTTCGAGTATCAGACTTGCAAAAGTTTTGATGGTATCTCAACCATTCCTTAACTTCAAACTCCCATATCTCGCGAACGGATCGACGAACTCGAGAAATTCCTGTTGCATCTGAAAGTAGAAACTCGCCCGATTACAACGGTATGTGTATTTTTGCGCTAGGCCATTCCAGTTATTGGTTTCGAGTATCAGACTTGCGAAGATTTTGGTGGCTTCTCAAACATTCCTTAACTTCAAACTCCCATATCTCGCGAACGGATTGACGAACTCGAGAAATTCCTGCTGCACATGAAAGTAGAAACTCGCCCGATTACAACGGTATCTGTATTTTTGCCCTAGACCATTGTAGTTATTGGTTTCGAGTATCAGACTTGCAAAAGTTTTGATGGTATCTCAACCATTCCTTAACTTCAAACTCCCATATCTCGCGAACGGATCGACGAACTCCAGAAATTCCTGTTGCATCTGAAAGTAGAAACTCGCCCGATTACAACGGTATGTGTATTTTTCACCTAGGCCTTTATAGTTATATGTTTCGAGTATCAGACTTGCGAAAATTTAGATGGTTTCTCAACCATTCCTTAAATTCAAACTCCCATATCTCGCGAACGGATTGACGAACTCGAGAAATTCCTGTTGCACCTGAATGTAGAAACACGCCCGATTACAATGGTGTGTGCACTTTCCCCCTAGGCCATTCCAGTTATTGGTTTCGAGTATCAGACTTGCGAAGATTTTGGTGTCTTCTCAAACATTCCTTAACTTCAAACTCCCATATCTCGCGAACGGATTGACGAACTCCAGAAATTCTTGCTGCACCAGAAAGTAGAAACTCGCCCGATTACAACGGTATGTGTATTTTTCCCCTAGGCCTTTGTAGTTATTGGTTTCGAGTATCAGACTTGCGAAAATTTTGGTGGCATCTCAACCATTACTTAACTTCAAACTCCCATATCTCACGAACGGATTGATGAACTCGAGAAATTCCTGCTGCACATGAAAGTAGAAACTCGCCCGATTACAACGGTATCTGTATTTTTGCCCTAGACCATTGTAGTTATTGGTTTCGAGTATCAGACTTGCAAAAGTTTTGATGGTATCTCAACCATTCCTTAACTTCAAACTCCCATATCTCGCGAACGGATCGACGAACTCGAGAAATTCCTGTTGCATCTGAAAGTAGAAACTCGCCCGATTACAACGGTATGTGTATTTTTGCGCTAGGCCATTCCAGTTATTGGTTTCGAGTATCAGACTTGCGAAGATTTTGGTGGCTTCTCAAACATTCCTTAACTTCAAACTCCCATATCTCGCGAACGGATTGACGAACTCGAGAAATTCCTGCTGCACATGAAAGTAGAAACTCGCCCGATTACAACGGTATCTGTATTTTTGCCCTAGACCATTGTAGTTATTGGTTTCGAGTATCAGACTTGCAAAAGTTTTGATGGTATCTCAACCATTCCTTAACTTCAAACTCCCATATCTCGCGAACGGATCGACGAACTCGAGAAATTCCTGTTGCATCTGAAAGTAGAAACTCGCCCGATTACAACGGTATGTGTATTTTTGCGCTAGGCCATTCCAGTTATTGGTTTCGAGTATCAGACTTGCGAAAATTTTGATGGTTTCTCAACCATTCCTTAACTTCAAACTCCCATATCTCGCGAACGGATAGACGAACTCGAGAAATTCCTGTTGCATCTGAAAGTAGAAACTCGCCCGATTACAACGGTATGTGTATTTTTGCCCTAGACCATAGTATTTATTGGTTTCGAGTATCAGACTTGCGAAAATTTGGATGGTTTCTCAACCATTCCTTAACTTCAAACTCCCATATCTCGCGAAGGGAAAGGCGAACTCGAGAAATTCCGGTCGCATCTGAAAGCAGAAACTCGCCCGATTACAACGGTATGTGTATTTTTGCCCTAGGCCATAGTAGTTATTGGTATCGAGTATCAGACTTGCGAAGATTTTGGTGGCCTCTCAACCATTCCTTAACTTCAAACTCCCATATCTCGCGAACGGATTGACGAACTCCAGAAATTCCTGTTGCATCTGAAAGTAGAAACTCGCCCGATTACAACGGTATGTGTATTTTTCACCTAGGCCTTTATAGTTATATGTTTCGAGTATCAGACTTGCGAAAATTTAGATGGTTTCTCAACCATTCCTTAAATTCAAACTCCCATATCTCGCGAACGGATTGACGAACTCGAGAAATTCCTGTTGCACCTGAATGTAGAAACACGCCCGATTACAATGGTGTGTGCACCTTCCCCCTAGGCCATTCCAGTTATTGGTTTCGAGTATCAGACTTGCGAAGATTTTGGTGTCTTCTCAAACATTCCTTAACTTCAAACTCCCATATCTCGCGAACGGATTGACGAACTCCAGAAATTCTTGCTGCACCAGAAAGTAGAAACTCGCCCGATTACAACGGTATGTGTATTTTTCCCCTAGGCCTTTGTAGTTATTGGTTTCGAGTATCAGACTTGCGAAAATTTTGGTGGCATCTCAACCATTACTTAACTTCAAACTCCCATATCTCGCGAACGGATTGACGAACTCGAGAAATTCCTGCTGCACATGAAAGTAGAAACTCGCCCGATTACAACGGTATCTGTATTTTTGCCCTAGACCATTGTAGTTATTGGTTTCGAGTATCAGACTTGCAAAAGTTTTGATGGTATCTCAACCATTCCTTAACTTCAAACTCCCATATCTCGCGAACGGATCGACGAACTCGAGAAATTCCTGTTGCATCTGAAAGTAGAAACTCGCCCGATTACAACGGTATGTGTATTTTTGCGCTAGGCCATTCCAGTTATTGGTTTCGAGTATCAGACTTGCGAAGATTTTGGTGGCTTCTCAAACATTCCTTAACTTCAAACTCCCATATCTCGCGCACGGATTGACGAACTCTAGAAATTCTTGCTGCACATGAAAGTAGAAACTCGCCCGATTACAACGGTATGTGTATTTTTCCCCTAGGCCTTTGTAGTTATTTGTTTCGAGTATCAGACTTGCGAAGATTTTGGTGGCATCTCAACCATTACTTAACTTCAAACTCCCATATCTCGCGAACGGATTGTCGAACTCGAGAAATTCCTGCTGCACATGAAAGTAGAAACTCGCTCGATTACAACGGTGTCTGTATTTTTGCCCTAGACCATTGTAGTTATTGGTTTCGAGTATCAGACTTGCGAAAATTTAGATGGTTTCTCAACCATTCCTTAAATTCAAACTCCCATATCTCGCGAACGGATTGACGAACTCGAGAAATTCCTGTTGCACCTGAATGCAGAAACACGCCCGATTACAATGGTGTGTGCACTTTTCCCCTAGGCCATTCCAGTTATTGGTTTCGAGTATCAGACTTGCGAAGATTTTGGTGGCTTCTCAAACATTCCTTAACTTCAAACTCCCATATCTCGCGAACGGATTGACGAACTCCAGAAATTCTTGCTGCACATGAAAGTAGAAACTCGCCCGATTACAACGGTATGTGTATTTTTACCCTAGGCCTTTGTTGTTATTGGTTTCGAGTATCAGACTTGCGAAGATTTTGGTGGCATCTCAACCATTACTTAACTTCAAACTCCCATATCTCGCGAACGGATTGACGAACTCGAGAAATTCCTGCTGCACATGAAAGTAGAAACTCGCCCGATTACAACGGTATCTGTATTTTTGCCCTAGACCATTGTAGTTATTGGTTTCGAGTATCAGACTTGCGAAGATTTTGGTGGCCTCTCAACCATTCCTTAACTTCAAACTCCCATATCTCGCGAACGGATTGACGAACTCCAGAAATTCCTGTTGCATCTGAAAGTAGAAACTCGCCCGATTACAACGGTATGTGTATTTTTCACCTAGGCCTTTATAGTTATATGTTTCGAGTATCAGACTTGCGAAAATTTAGATGGTTTCTCAACCATTCCTTAACTTCAAACTCCCATATCTCGCGAACGGATAGACGAACTCGAGAAATTCCTGTTGCATCTGAAAGTAGAAACTCGCCCGATTACAACGGTATGTGTATTTTTGCCCTAGACCATAGTATTTATTGGTTTCGAGTATCAGACTTGCGAAAATTTGGATGGTTTCTCAACCATTCCTTAACTTCAAACTCCCATATCTCGCGAAGGGATTGGCGAACTCGAGAAATTCCGGTCGCATCTGAAAGCAGAAACTCGCCCGATTACAACGGTATGTGTATTTTTGCCCTAGGCCATAGTAGTTATTGGTATCGAGTATCAGACTTGCGAAAATTTTGATGGTTTCTCAACCATTCCTTAACTTCAAACTCCCATATCTCGCGAACGGATTGACGAACTCGAGAAATTCCTGTTGCACCTGAATGCAGAAACACGCCCGATTACAATGGTGTGTGCACTTTTCCCCTAGGCCATTCCCGTTCTTGGTTTCGAGTATCAGACTTGCGAAGATTTTGGTGGCCTCTCAACCATTCCTTAACTTCAAATTCCCATATCTCGCGAACGGATTGACGAACTCCAGAAATTCCTGTTGCATCTGAAAGTAGAAACTCGCCCGATTACAACGGTATGTGTATTTTTCACCTAGGCCTTTGTAGTTATATGTTTCGAGTATCAGACTTGCGAAAATTTAGATGGTTTCTCAACCATTCCTTAAATTCAAACTCCCATATCTCGCGAACGGATTGACGAACTCGAGAAATTCCTGTTGCACCTGAATCTAGAAACACGCCCGATTGCAATGGTGTGTGCACTTTTCCCCTAGGCCATTCCAGTTATTGGTTTCGAGTATCAGACTTGCGAAGATTTTGGTGTCTTCTCAAACATTCCTTAACTTCAAACTCCCATATCTCGCGAACGGATTGACGAACTCCAGAAATTCTTGCTGCACCAGAAAGCAGAAACTCGCCCGATTACAACGGTATGTGTATTTTTCCCCTAGGCCTTTGTAGTTATTGGTTTCGAGTATCAGACTTGCGAAAATTTTGGTGGCATCTCAACCATTACTTAACTTCAAACTACCATATCTCGCGAACGGATTGACGAACTCGAGAAATTCCTGCTGCACATGAAAGTAGAAACTCGCCCGATTACAACGGTATCTGTATTTTTGCCCTAGACCATTGTAGTTATTGGTTTCGAGTATCAGACTTGCAAAAGTTTTGATGGTATATCAACCATTCCTTAACTTCAAACTCCCATATCTCGCGAACGGATCGACGAACTCGAGAAATTCCTGTTGCATCTGAAAGTAGAAACTCGCCCGATTACAACGGTATGTGTATTTTTGCGCTAGGCCATTCCAGTTATTGGTTTCTAGTATCAGACTTGCGAAAATTTTGATGGTTTCTCAACCATTCCTTAACTTCAAACTCCCATATCTCGCGAACGGATCGACGAACTCGAGAAATTCCTGTTGCATCTGAAAGTAGAAACTCGCCCGATTACAACGGTATGTGTATTTTTCCCCTAGGCCTTTGTAGTTATATGTTTCGAGTATCAGACTTGCGAAAATTTTGATGGTTTCTCAACCATTCCTTAAATTCAAACTCCCATATCTCGCGAACGGATTGACGAACTCGAGAAATTCCTGTTGCACCTGAATGCAGAAACACGCCCGATTACAATGGTGTGTGCACTTTTCCCCTAGGCCATTCCAGTTATTGGTTTCGAGTATCAGACTTGCGAAGATTTTGGTGTCTTCTCAAACATTCTTTAACTTCAAACTCCCATATCTCGCGAACGGATTGACGAACTCCAGAAATTCTTGCTGCACATGAAAGCAGAAACTCGCCCGATTACAACGGTATGTCAATTTTTCCCCTAGGCCTTTGTAGTTATTGGTTTCGAGTATCAGACTTGCGAAAATTTTGGTGGCATCTCAACCATTACTTAACTTCAAACTCCCATATCTCGCGAACGGATTGACGAACTCGAGAAATTCCTGCTGCACATGAAAGTAGAAACTCGCCCGATTACAACGGTATCTGTATTTTTGCCCTAGACCATTGTAGTTATTGGTTTCGAGTATCAGACTTGCGAAAATTTGGATGGTATCTCAACCATTCCTTAACTTCAAACTCCCATATCTCGCGAAGGGATTGGCGAACTCGAGAAATTCCGGTCGCATCTGAAAGCAGAAACTCGCCCGATTACAACGGTATGTGTATTTTTGCCCTAGGCCATAGTAGTTATTGGTATCGAGTATCAGACTTGCGAAAATTTTGATGGTTTCTCAACCATTCCTTAACTTCAAACTCCCATATCTCGCGAACGGATTGACGAACTCGAGAAATTCCTGTTGCATCTGAAAGTAGAAACTCGCCCGATTACAACGGTATGTCTATTTTTCACCTAGGCCTTTGTAGTTATATGTTTCGAGTATCAGACTTGCGAAAATTTAGATGGTTTCTCAACCATTCCTTAAATTCAAACTCCCATATCTCGCGAACGGATTGACGAACTCGAGAAATTCCTGTTGCACCTGAATGTAGAAACACGCCCGATTACAATGGTGTGTGCACTTTTCCCCTAGGCCATTCCAGTTATTGGTTTCGAGTATCAGACTTGCGAAGATTTTGGTGTCTTCTCAAACATTCCTTAACTTCAAACTCCCATATCTCGCGAACGGATTGACGAACTCCAGAAATTCTTGCTGCACATGAAAGTAGAAACTCGCCCGATTACAACGGTATGTGTATTTTTCCCCTAGGCCTTTGTAGTTATTTGTTTCGAGTATCAGACTTGCGAAGATTTTGGTGGCATCTCAACCATTACTTAACTTCAAACTCCCATATCTCGCGAACGGATTGTCGAACTCGAGAAATTCCTGCTGCACATGAAAGTAGAAACTCGCTCGATTACAACGGTGTCTGTATTTTTGCCCTAGACCATTGTAGTTATTGGTTTCGAGTATCAGACTTGCGAAAATTTAGATGGTTTCTCAACCATTCCTTAAATTCAAACTCCCATATCTCGCGAACGGATTGACGAACTCGAGAAATTCCTGTTGCACCTGAATGCAGAAACACGCCCGATTACAATGGTGTGTGCACTTTTCCCCTAGGCCATTCCAGTTATTGGTTTCGAGTATCAGACTTGCGAAGATTTTGGTGTCTTCTCAAACATTCTTTAACTTCAAACTCCCATATCTCGCGAACGGATTGACGAACTCCAGAAATTCTTGCTGCACATGAAAGCAGAAACTCGCCCGATTACAACGGTATGTCAATTTTTCCCCTAGGCCTTTGTAGTTATTGGTTTCGAGTATCAGACTTGCGAAAATTTTGGTGGCATCTCAACCATTACTTAACTTCAAACTCCCATATCTCGCGAACGGATTGACGAACTCGAGAAATTCCTGCTGCACATGAAAGTAGAAACTCGCCCGATTACAACGGTATCTGTATTTTTGCCCTAGACCATTGTAGTTATTGGTTTCGAGTATCAGACTTGCGAAAATTTGGATGGTATCTCAACCATTCCTTAACTTCAAACTCCCATATCTCGCGAAGGGATTGGCGAACTCGAGAAATTCCGGTCGCATCTGAAAGCAGAAACTCGCCCGATTACAACGGTATGTGTATTTTTGCCCTAGGCCATAGTAGTTATTGGTATCGAGTATCAGACTTGCGAAAATTTTGATGGTTTCTCAACCATTCCTTAACTTCAAACTCCCATATCTCGCGAACGGATTGACGAACTCGAGAAATTCCTGTTGCATCTGAAAGTAGAAACTCGCCCGATTACAACGGTATGTCTATTTTTCACCTAGGCCTTTGTAGTTATATGTTTCGAGTATCAGACTTGCGAAAATTTAGATGGTTTCTCAACCATTCCTTAAATTCAAACTCCCATATCTCGCGAACGGATTGACGAACTCGAGAAATTCCTGTTGCACCTGAATGTAGAAACACGCCCGATTACAATGGTGTGTGCACTTTTCCCCTAGGCCATTCCAGTTATTGGTTTCGAGTATCAGACTTGCGAAGATTTTGGTGTCTTCTCAAACATTCCTTAACTTCAAACTCCCATATCTCGCGAACGGATTGACGAACTCCAGAAATTCTTGCTGCACATGAAAGTAGAAACTCGCCCGATTACAACGGTATGTGTATTTTTCCCCTAGGCCTTTGTAGTTATTGGTTTCGAGTATCAGACTTGCGAAAATTTTGGTGGCATCTCAACCATTACTTAACTTCAAACTCCCATATCTCGCGAACGGATTGACGAACTCGAGAAATTCCTGCTGCACATGAAAGTAGAAACTCGCCCGATTACAACGGTATCTGTATTCTTGCCCTAGACCATTGTAGTTATTGGTTTCGAGTATCAGACTTGCAAAAGTTTTGATGGTATCTCAACCATTCCTTAACTTCAAACTCCCATATCTCGCGAACGGATCGACGAACTCGAGAAATTCCCGTTGCATCTGAAAGTAGAAACTCGCCCGATTACAACGGTATGTGTATTTTTGCGCTAGGTCATTCCAGTTATTGGTTTCGAGTATCAGACTCGCGAATTTTGATGGTTTCTCACCCATTCCTTAACTTCTAACTCCCATATCTCGCGAACGGATAGACGAACTCGAGAAATTCCTGTTGCATCTGAAAGTAGAAACTCGCCCGATTACAACGGTATGTGTATTTTTGCCCTAGACCATTGTAGTTATTGGTTTCGAGTATCAGACTTGCAAAAGTTTTGATGGTTTCTCAACCATTCCTTAACTTCAAACTCCCATATCTCGCGAACGGATAGACGAACTCGAGAAATTCCTGTTGCATCTGAAAGTAGAAACTCGCCCGATTACAACGGTATGTGTATTTTTGCCCTAGACCATAGTATTTATTGGTTTCGAGTATCAGACTTGCGAAAATTTGGATGGTTTCTCAACCATTCCTTAACTTCAAACTCCCATATCTCGCGAAGGGATTGGCGAACTCGAGAAATTCCGGTCGCATCTGAAAGCAGAAACTCGCCCGATTACAACGGTATGTGTATTTTTCCCCTAGGCCTTTGTAGTTATTGGTTTCGAGTATCAGACTTGCGAAGATTTTGGTGGCCTCTCAACCATTCCTTAACTTCAAACTTCCATATCTCGCGAACGGATTGACGAACTCCAGAAATTCCTGTTGCATCTGAAAGTAGAAACTCTCCCGATTACAACGGTATGTGTATTTTTCACCTAGGCCTTTGTAGTTATATGTTTCGAGTATCAGACTTGCGAAAATTTAGATGGTTTCTCAACCATTCCTTAAATTCAAACTCCCATATCTCGCGAACGGATTGACGAACTCGAGAAATTCCTGTTGCACCTGAATGTAGAAACACGCCCGATTACAATGGTGTGTGCACTTTTCCCCTAGGCCATTCCAGTTATTGGTTTCGAGTATCAGACTTGCGAAGATTTTGGTGTCTTCTCAAACATTCCTTAACTTCAAACTCCCATATCTCGCGAACGGATTGACGAACTCCAGAAATTCTTGCTGCACATGAAAGTAGAAGCTCGCCCGATTACAACGGTATGTGTATTTTTCCCCTAGGCCTTTGTAGTTATTGGTTTCGAGTATCAGACTTGCGAAAATTTTGGTGGCATCTCAACCATTACTTAACTTCAAACTCCCATATCTCGCGAACGGATTGACGAACTCGAGAAATTCCTGCTGCACATGAAAGTAGAAACTCGCCCGATTACAACGGTATCTGTATTCTTGCCCTAGACCATTGTAGTTATTGGTTTCGAGTATCAGACTTGCAAAAGTTTTGATGGTATCTCAACCATTCCTTAACTTCAAACTCCCATATCTCGCGAACGGATCGACGAACTCGAGAAATTCCTGTTGCATCTGAAAGTAGAAACTCGCCCGATTACAACGGTATGTGTATTTTTGCGCTAGGCCATTTCAGTTATTGGTTTCGAGTATCAGACTTGCGAAAATTTTGATGGTTTCTCACCCATTCCTTAACTTCAAACTCCCATATCTCGCGAACGGATAGACGAACTCGAGAAATTCCTGTTGCATCTGAAAGTAGAAACTCGCCCGATTACAATGGTATGTGTATTTTTGCCCTAGACCATTGTAGTTATTGGTTTCGAGTATCAGACTTGCAAAAGTTTTGATGGTTTCTCAACCATTCCTTAACTTCAAACTCCCATATCTCGCGAACGGATAGACGAACTCGAGAAATTCCTGTTGCATCTG
This sequence comes from Ptiloglossa arizonensis, assembly GCF_051014685.1. Lineage (NCBI taxonomy): Eukaryota > Metazoa > Arthropoda > Insecta > Hymenoptera > Colletidae > Ptiloglossa > Ptiloglossa arizonensis. Next base: position 184,915 of record NW_027479016.1, read on the forward strand.
AAAGTAGAAACTCGCCCGATTACAACGGTATGTGTATTTTTGCCCTAGACCATAGTATTTATTGGTTTCGAGTATCAGACTTGCGAAAATTTGGATGGTTTCTCAACCATTCCTTAACTTCAAACTCCCATATCTCGCGAAGGGATTGGCGAACTCGAGAAATTCCGGTCGCATCTGAAAGCAGAAACTCGCCCGATTACAACGGTATGTGTATTTTTCCCGTAGGCCTTTGTAGTTATTGGTTTCGAGTATCAGACTTGCGAAGATTTTGGTGGCCTCTCAACCATTCCTTAACTTCAAACTCCCATATCTCGCGAACGGATTGACGAACTCCAGAAATTCCTGTTGCATCTGAAAGTAGAAACTCGCCCGATTACAACGGTATGTGTATTTTTCAACTAGGCCTTTGTAGTTATATGTTTCGAGAATCAGACTTGCGAAAATTTAGATGGTTTCTCAACCATTCCTTAAATTCAAACTCCCATATCTCGCGAACGGATTGACGAACTCGAGAAATTCCTGTTGCATCTGAAAGTAGAAACTCGCCCGATTACAACGGTATGTGTATTTTTGCGCTAGGCTATTCCAGTTATTGGTTTCGAGTATCAGACTTGCGAAGATTTTGGTGGCATCTCAACCATTACTTAACTTCAAACTCCCATTTCTCGCGAAGGGATTGACGAACTCGAGAAATTCCTGTTGCATCTGAATGCAGAAACTCGCCCGATTACAACGGAATGTGTATTTTTGCCCTAGGCCATAGTCGTTATTGGTTTCGAGTATCAGATTCCGAAAATTTTGATGGTTTCTCAACCATTCCTTAACATCAAACTCCATATCTCGCGAACGGATTGAAGAACTCGAGAAATTCCTGTTGCACCTGAATGCAGAAACACGCCCGATTACAATGGTGTGTGCACTTTTCCCCTAGGCCATTCAAGTTATTGGTTTCGAGTATCAGACTTGCGAAGATTTTGGTGGCTTCTCAAACATTCCTTAACTTCAAACTCCCATATCTCGCGAACGGATTGACGAACTCCAGAAATTCTTGCTGCACATGAAAGTAGAAACTCGCCCGATTACAACGGTATGTGTATTTTCCCCCTAGGCCTTTGTAGTTATTGGTTTCGAGTATCAGACTTGCGAAGATTTTGGTGGCATCTCAACCATTACTTAACTTCAAACTCCCATATCTCGCGAACGGATTGACGAACTCGAGAAATTCCTGCTGCACATGAAAGTAGAAACTCGCCCGATTACAACGGTATCTGTATTTTTGCCCTAGACCATTGTAGTTATTGGTTTCGAGTATCAGACTTGCAAAATTTTTGATTGTATCTCAACCATTCCTTAACTTCAAACTCCCATATCTCGCGAACGGATCGACGAACTCGAGAAATTCCTGTTGCATCTGAAAGTAGAAACTCGCCCGATTACAACGGTATGTGTATTTCTGCGCTAGGCCATTCCAGTTATTGGTTTCGAGTATCAGACTTGCGAAAATTTTGATGGTTTCTCAACCATTCCTTAACTTCAAACTCCCATATCTCGCGAACGGATTGACGAATTCGAGAAATTCCTGTTGCATCTGAAAGTAGAAACTCGCCCGATTACAACGGTATGTGTATTTTTGCCCTAGACCATAGTATTTATTGGTTTCGAGTATCAGACTTGCGAAAATTTGGATGGTTTCTCAACCATTCCTTAACTTCAAACTCCCATATCTCGCGAAGGGATTGGCGAACTCGAGAAATTCCGGTCGCATCTGAAAGCAGAAACTCGCCCGATTACAACGGTATGTGTATTTTTGCCCTAGGCCATAGTAGTTATTGGTATCGAGTATCAGACTTGCGAACATTTTGATGGTTTCTCAACCATTCCTTAACTTCAAACTCCCATATCTCGCGAACGGATTGACGAACTCGAGAAATTCCTGTTGCACCTGAATGCAGAAACACGCCCGATTACAATGGTGTGTGCACGTTTCCCCTAGGCCATTCCCGTTATTGGTTTCGAGTATCAGACTTGCGAAGATTTTGGTGGCCTCTCAACCATTCCTTAACTTCAAACTCCCATATCTCGCGAACGGATTGACGAACTCCAGAAATTCCTGTTGCATCTGAAGTAGAAACTCGCCCGATAACAACGGTATGTGTATTTTTCCCCTAGGCCTTTGTAGTTATTGGTTTCGAGTATCAGACTTGCGAAAATTTAGATGGTTTCTCAACCATTCCTTAATTTCAAACTCCCATATCTCGCGAACGGATTGACGAACTCGAGAAATTCCTGTTGCACCTGAATGCAGAAACACGCCCGATTACAATGGTGTGTGCACTTTTCCCCTAGGCCATTCCAGTTATTGGTTTCGAGTATCAGACTTGCGAAGATTTTGGTGGCTTCTCAAACATTCCTTAACTTCAAACTCCCATATCTCGCGAACGGATTGACGAACTCCAGAAATTCTTGCTGCACATGAAAGTAGAAACTCGCCCGATTACAACGTTTTGTGTATTTTTCCCCTAGGCCTTTGTAGTTATTGGTTTCGAGTATCAGACTTGCGAAGATTTTGGTGGCATCTCAACCATTACTTAACTTCGAACTCCCATATCTCGCGAACGGATTGACGAACTCGAGAAATTCCTGCTGCACATGAAAGTAGAAACTCGCCCGATTACAACGGTATCTGTATTTTTGCCCTAGACCATTGTAGTTATTGGTTTCGAGTATCAGACTTGCAAAAGTTTTGATGGTATCTCAACCATTCCTTAACTTCAAACTCCCATATCTCGCGAACGGATCGACGAACTCGAGAAATTCCTGTTGCATCTGAAAGTAGAAACTCGCCCGATTACAACGGTATGTGTATTTTTGCGCTAGGCCATTCCAGTTATTGGTTTCGACTATCAGACTTGCAAAAGTTTTGATGGTTTCTCAACCATTCCTTAACTTCAAACTCCCATATCTCGCGAACGGATAGACGAACTCGAGAAATTCCTGTTGCATCTGAAAGTAGAAACTCGCCCGATTACAACGGTATGTGTATTTTTGCCCTAGACCATAGTATTTATTGGTTTCGAGTATCAGACTTGCGAAAATTTGGATGGTTTCTCAACCATTCCTTAACTTCAAACTCCCATATCTCGCGAAGGGATGGCGAACTCGAGAAATTCCGGTCGCATCTGAAAGCAGAAACTCGCCCGATTACAACGGTATGTGTATTTTTCCCCTAGGCCTTTGTAGTTATTGGTTTCGAGTATCAGACTTGCGAAGATTTTGGTGGCCTCTCAACCATTCCTTAACTTCAAACTCCCATATCTCGCGAACGGATTGACGAACTCCAGAAATTCCTGTTGCATCTGAAAGTAGAAACTCTCCCGATTACAACGGTATGTGTATTTTTCACCTAGGCCTTTGTAGTTATATGTTTCGAGTATCAGACTTGCGAAAATTTAGATGGTTTCTCAACCATTCCTTAAATTCAAACTCCCATATCTCGCGAACGGATTGACGAACTCGAGAAATTCCTGTTGCACCTGAATGTAGAAACACGCCCGATTACAATGGTGTGTGCACTTTTCCCCTAGGCCATTCCAGTTATTGGTTTCGAGTATCAGACTTGCGAAGATTTTGGTGTCTTCTCAAACATTCCTTAACTTCAAACTCCCATATCTCGCGAACGGATTGACGAACTCCAGAAATTCTTGCTGCACATGAAAGTAGAAACTCGCCCGATTACAACGGTATCTGTATTTTTGCCCTAGACCATTGTAGTTATTGGTTTCGAGTATCAGACTTGCAAAAATTTTGATGGTTTCTCAACCATTCCTTAACTTCAAACTCCCATATCTCGCGAACGGATTGACGAACTCGAGAAATTCCTGTTGCATCTGAAAGTAGAAACTCGCCCGATTACAACGGTATGTGTATTTTTGCCCTAGACCATAGTATTTATTGGTTTCGAGTATCAGACTTGCGAAAATTTGGATGGTTTCTCAACCATTCCTTAACTTCAAACTCCCATATCTCGCGAAGGGATTGGCGAACTCGAGAAATTCCGGTCGCATCTGAAAGCAGAAACTCGCCCGATTACAACGGTATGTGTATTTTTGCCCTAGGCCATAGTAGTTATTGGTATCGAGTATCAGACTTGCGAACATTTTGATGGTTTCTCAACCATTCCTTAACTTCAAACTCCCATATCTCGCGAACGGATTGACGAACTCGAGAAATTCCTGTTGCACCTGAATGCAGAAACACGCCCGATTACAATGGTGTGTGCACTTTTCCCCTAGGCCATTCCCGTTATTGGTTTCGAGTATCAGACTTGCGAAGATTTTGGTGGCCTCTCAACCATTCCTTAACTTCAAACTCCCATATCTCGCGAACGGATTGACGAACTCCAGAAATTCCTGTTGCATCTGAAAGTAGAAACTCGCCCGATAACAACGGTATGTGTATTTTTCCCCTAGGCCTTTGTAGTTATTGGTTTCGAGTATCAGACTTGCGAAAATTTAGATGGTTTCTCAACCATTCCTTAATTTCAAACTCCCATATCTCGCGAACGGATTGACGAACTCGAGAAATTCCTGTTGCACCTGAATGCAGAAACACGCCCGATTACAATGGTGTGTGCACTTTTCCCCTAGGCCATTCCAGTTATTGGTTTCGAGTATCAGACTTGCGAAGATTTTGGTGGCTTCTCAAACATTCCTTAACTTCAATCTCCCATATCTCGCGAACGGATTGACGAACTCCAGAAATTCTTGCTGCACATGAAAGTAGAAACTCGCCCGATTACAACGTTTTGTGTATTTTTCCCCTAGGCCTTTGTAGTCATTGGTTTCGAGTATCAGACTTGCGAAGATTTTGGTGGCATCTCAACCATTACTTAACTTCGAACTCCCATATCTCGCGAACGGATTGACGAACTCGAGAAATTCCTGCTGCACATGAAAGTAGAAACTCGCCCGATTACAACGGTATCTGTATTTTTGCCCTAGACCATTGTAGTTATTGGTTTCGAGTATCAGACTTGCAAAAGTTTTGATGGTATCTCAACCATTCCTTAACTTCAAACTCCCATATCTCGCGAACGGATCGACGAACTCGAGAAATTCCTGTTGCATCTGAAAGTAGAAACTCGCCCGATTACAACGGTATGTGTATTTTTGCGCTAGGCCATTCCAGTTATTGGTTTCGACTATCAGACTTGCGAAAATTTAGATGGTTCCTCAACCATTCCTTAAATTCAAACTCCCATATCTCGCGAACGGATTGACGAACTCGAGAAATTCCTGTTGCATCTGAAAGTAGAAACTCGCCCGATTAAAACGGTATGTGTATTTTTGCGCTAGGCTATTCCAGTTATTGGTTTCGAGTATCAGACTTGCGAAAATTTGGATGGTTTCTCAACCGTTCCTTAACTTCAAACTCCCATATCTCGCGAAGGGATTGGCGAACTCGAGAAATTCCGGTCGCATCTGAAAGCAGAAACTCGCCCGATTACAACGGTATGTGTATTTTTGCCCTAGGCCATAGTAGTTATTGGTTTCGAGTATCAGACTTGCAAAAGTTTTGATGGTATCTCAACCATTCCTTAAATTCAAACTCCCATATCTCGCGAACGGATTGACGAACTCGAGAAATTCCTGTTGCATCTGAAAGTAGAAACTCGCCCGATTACAACGGTATGTGTATTTTTGCGCTAGGCTATTCCAGTTATTGGTTTCGAGTATCAGACTTGCGAAAATTTTGATGGTTTCTCAACCATTCCTTAACTTCAAACTCCCATATCTCGCGAACGGATCGACGAACTCGAGAAGTTCCTGTTGCATCTGAAAGTAGAAACTCGCCCGATTACAACGGTATGTGTATTTTTGCGCTAGGCCACTCCAGTTATTGGTTTCGAGTATCAGACTTGCGAAAATTTTGATGGTTTCTCAACCATTCCTTAACTTCAAACTCGCATATCTCGCGAACGGATTGACGAACTCGAGAAATTCCTGCTGCACCTGAAAGTAGAAGCTCACCCGATTACAAGGATGTGTGTACTTTTCCCCTAGGCCATTCCAGTTATTGGTTTCGAGTATCAGACCTGCGAAAATTTAGATGGTTTCTCAACCATTCCTTAACTTCAAACTCCCATATGTCGCGAACGGATTGACGAACTCGAGAAATTCCTGTTGCATCTGAAAGTAGAAACTGGCCCGATTACAACGGTATGTGTATTTTTGCCCTAGACCATTACAGTTATTGGTTTCGAGTATCAGACTTGCGAAGATTTTGGTGGCTTCTCAACCATTCCTTAACTTCAAACTCCCGTATCTCGCGAACCGATTGACGAACTCGAGAAATTCCTGTTGCATCTGAAAGAAGAAACTCGCCCGATTACAACGGTATGTGCATTTTTGCCCTAGGCCTTTGTAGTTATTGGTTTCGAGTATCAGGCTTGCGAAAATTTTGATGGTTTCTCAACCATTCTTTTACTTCAAACTCCCATATCTCGCGAACGGATTGACTAACTCGAGAAATTGCTGTTGCATCTGAAAGTAGAAACTCGCCCGATTACAACGTTATGTGTATTTTTCCCCTAGGCCTTTGTAGTTATTGGTTTCGAGTATCAGGCTTGCGAAAATTTTGATGGTTTCTCAACCATTCTTTAACTTCAAACTCCCATATCTCGCGAACGGATTGACTAACTCGAGAAATTCCTGTTGCATCTGAAAGTAGAAACCCGCCCGATTACAACGGTATGTGTACTTTTGCCCTAGACGATAGTAGTTATTGGTTTCGACTATCAGACTTGCGAGAATTTTGATGGTTTCTCAACCATTCCTTAACTTCAAACTCCCATATCTCGCGAACGGATTGACGAACTCGAGAAGTTCCTGCTGCACCTGAAAGTAGAAAATCACCCGATTACAATGGTTTGTGTACTTTTCCCCTAGGCCATTCCAGTTATTGGTTTCGAGTATCAGACTTGCGAAAATTTTGATGGTTCCTCAACCATTCTTTAACTTCAAACTCCCATATCTCGCGAACGGATTGACTAACTCGAGAAATTCCTGTTGCATCTGAAAGTAGAAACCCGCCCGATTACAGCGGTATGTGTATTTTTGCCCTAGACGATAGTAGTTATTGGTTTCGACTATCAGACTTGCGAAAATTTTGATGGTTTCTCAACCATTCCTTAACTTCAAACTCCCATATCTCGCGAACGGATTGACTAACTCGAGAAATTCCTGTTGCATCTGAAAGTAGAAACCCGCCCGATTACAACGGTATGTGTATTTTTGCCCTAGACGATAGTAGTTATTGGTTTCGACTATCAGACTTGCGAGAATTTTGATGGTTTCTCAACCATTCCTTAACTTCAAACTCCCATATCTCGCGAACGGATCGACGAACTCGAGAAATTCCTGTTGCATCTGAAAGTAGAAACCCGCCCGATTACAATGGTGTGTGTACTTTTCCCCTGGGCCATTCCAGTTATTGGTTTCGAGTATCAGACTTGCAACAATTTTGATGGTTTCTCAACCATTCCTTAACTTCAAACTCCCCTATCTCGCGAACGGATTGACGAACTCGAGAAGTTCTTGCTGCACCTGAAAGTAGAAAATCACCCGATTACAATGGTGTGTGTACTTTTCCCCTAGACCATTCCAGTTATTGTTTTCGAGTATCAGACTTGTGAAAATTTTGATGGTTTCTCAACCATTCCTTAACTTCAAACTCCCCTATCTCGCGAACGGATTGACGAACTCGAGAAGTTCCTGTTGCATCTGAAAGAAGAAACTCGCCCGATTACAAGGGTATGTGCATTTTTGCCCTCGGCCTTTGTAGTTATTGGTTTCGAGTATCAGGCTTGCGAAAATTTTGATGGTTTCTCAACCATTCTTTAACTTCAAACTCCCATATCTCGCGAACGGATTGACTAACTCGAGAAATTCCTGTTGCATCTGAAAGTAGAAACCCGCCCGATTACAACGGTATGTATATTTTTGCCCTAGACGATAGTAGTTATTGGTTTCGACTATCAGACTTGCTAAAATTTTGATGGTTTCTGAACCATTCCTTAACTTCAAAATCCCATATCTCGCGAACGGATTGACGAACTCGAGAAGTTCCTGCTGCACCTGAAAGTAGAAAATCACCCGATTACAATTGTGTGTGTACTTTTCCCCTAGGCCATTCCAGTTATTGGTTTCGAGTATCAGACTTGCGAAAATTTTGATTGTTTCTTAACCATTCCGTAGCTTCAAATTCCCATATCTCGCGAACGGATTGACGAACTCGAGAAATTCCAGTTGCATCTGAAAGCAGAAACACGCCCGATTACAATGGTGTGTGTACTTTTCCCCTTGGCCATTCCAGTTATTGGTTTCGAGTATCAGACTTGCGAAGATTTTGGTGGCTTCCCAACCATTCCTTAACTTCAAACTCCCATATCTCGCGAACGGATTGACGAACTCCAGAAATTCCTGTTGCATCTGAAAGTAGAAACCCGCCCGATTACAACGGTATGTGTATTTTTGCCCTAGGCGATAGGAGTTATTGGTTTCGAGTATCAGACTTGCGAAAATTTTGATGGTTTCTCAACCATTCCTTAACTTCAAACTCCCATATCTCGCGAACGGATTGACGAACTCGAGAAATTCCTGTTGCATCTGAAAGTAGAAACTCGCCCGATTACAACGGTACGTGTATTTTTGCGCTAGGCCATCCAGTTATTGGTTTCGAGTATCAGACTTTCGAAAATTTTGATGGTTCCTCAACCATTCCTTAACATCAAACTCCCATATCTCGCGAACGGATTGACGAACTCGAGAAATTCCTGTTGCATCTGAAAGTAGAAAGCCGCCCGATTACAACGGTATGTGTATTTTTCCCCTAGGCCTTTGTAGTTATTGGTTTCGTGTATCAGACTTGCGAAAATGTTGATGGTTTCTTAACCATTCCTTAACTTCAAACTCCCATATCTCACGAACGGATTGACGAACTCCAGAAATTCCAGTTGCATCTGAAAGCAGAAACACGCCCGATTACAATGGTGTGTTTACTTTTGCCCTAGGCCATTCCAGTTATTGGTTTCGAGTATCAGACTGGCGAAGATTTTGGTGGCTCTCAACCATTCCTTAACTTCAAACTCCCATATCTCGTGAACGGATTGACGAACTCCAGAAATTCCTGTTGCATCTGAAAGTAGAAACCCGCCCGATTACAACGGTATGTGTATTTCTGCCCTAGACGATAGTAGTTATTGGTTTCGACTATCAGACTTGCGAAAATTTTGATGGTTTCTCAACCATTCCTTAACTTCACACTCCCATATCTCGCGAACAGATTGACGAACTCGAGAAATTCCTGTTGCATCTGAAAGTAGAAGTTCGCCCGATTACAACGGTATGTGTATTTTTGCCCTAGACCATTCCAGTTATTGGTTTCGAGTATCAGACCTGCGAAAATTTTGATGGTTTCTCAACCATTCCTTAAATTCAAACTCCCATATCTCGCGAACGGAATGACGAACTCGAGAAATTCCTGTTGCATCTGAAAGTAGAAACTCGCCCGATTACAACGGTATGTGTATTTTTCCCCTAGGCCTTTGTAGTTATTGGTTTCGAGTATCAGACTTGCGAAAATTTTGATGGTTTCTCAACCATTCCTTAACTTCAAACTCGCATATCTCGCGAACGGATTGACGAACTCGAGAAATTCCTGCTGCACCTGAAAGTAGAAGCTCACTCGATTACAAGGGTGTGTTTCCTTTTCCCCTAGGCCATTCCAGTTATTGGTTTCGAGTATCAGACCTGCGAAAATTTAGATGGTTTCTCAACGATTCCTTAACTTCAAACTCCCATATGTCGCGAACGGATTGACGAACTCGAGAAATTCCTGTTGCATCTGAAAGTAGAAACTGGCCCGATTACATCGGTATGTGTATTTTTCCCCTAGGCCTTTGTAGTTATTGGTTTCGAGTATCAGACTTGCGAAAATTTTGATGGTTTCTCAACCATTCCTTAACTTCAAACTCGCATATCTCGCGAACGGATTGACGAACTCGAGAAATTCCTGCTGCACCTGAAAGTAGAAGCTCACTCGATTACAAGGGTGTGTGTACTTTTCCCCTAGGCCATTCCAGTTATTGGTTTCGAGTATCAGACCTGCGAAAATTTAGATGGTTTCTCAACCATTCCTTAACTTCAAACTCCCATATCTTGCGAACCGATAGACGAACTCGAGAAATTCCTGTTGCATCTGAAAGCAGAAACTCGCCCGTTTACAGCGGTATGTGTATTTTTGCCCTAGGCAATAGGAGTTATTGGTTTCGAGTATCAGACGTGCCTAAATTTTGATGGTTTCTCAACCATTCCTTAACTTCACACTCCCATATCTCGCGAACAGATTGACGAACTCGAGAAATTCCTGTTGCATCTGAAAGTAGAAGTTCGCCCGATTACAACGGTATGTGTATTTTTGCCCTAGACCATTACAGTTATTGGTTTCGAGTATCAGACTTGCGAAGATTTTGGTGGCTTCTCAACCATTCCTTAACTTCAAACTCCCGTACCTCGCGAACCGATTGACGAACTCGAGAAATTCCTGTTGCATCTGAAAGAAGAAACTCGCCCGATTACAAGGGTATGTGCATTTTTGCCCTAGGCCTTTGTAGTTATTGGTTTCGAGTATCAGGCTTGCGAAAATTTTGATGGTTTCTCAACCATTCTTTAACTTCAAACTCCCATATCTCGCGAACGGATTGACTAACTCGAGAAATTCCTATTGCATCTGAAAGTAGAAACTCGCTCGATTACAACGGTATGTGTATTTTTGCCCGAGACCATTACAGTTATTGGTTTCGAGTATCAGAATTGCGAAGATTTTGGTGGCTTCTCAACCATTCCTTAACTTCAAACTCCCGTATCTCGCGAACCGATTGACGAACTCGAGAAGTTCCTGTTGCATCTGAAAGAAGAAACTCGCCCGATTACAAGGGTATGTGCATTTTTGCCCTAGGCCTTTGTAGTTATTGGTTTCGAGTATCAGGCTTGCGAAAATTTTGATGGTTTCTCAACCAATCCTTAACTTCAAACTCCCATATCTCGCGAACGGATTGACTAACTCGAGAAATTTCTGTTGCATCTGAAAGTAGAAACCCGCCCGATTACAACGGTATGTGTATTTTTGCCCTAGACGATAGTAGTTATTGGTTTCGACTATCAGACTTGCGAAAATTTTGATGGTTTCTGAACCATTCCTTAACTTCAAACTCCCATATCTCGCGAACGGATTGACGAAATCGAGAAGTTCCTGCTGCACCTGAAAGTAGAAAATCACCCGATTACAATTGTGTGTGTACTTTTCCCCTAGGCCATTCCAGTTATTGGTTTCGAGTATCAGACTTGCGATAATTTTGATGGTTTCTCAACCATTCCTTAACTTCAAACTCCCATATCTCGCGAACGGATTGACGAACTCGAGAAATTCCTGCTGCACCTGAAAGTAGAAGCTCACTCGATTACAAGGGTGTGTTTACTTTTCCCCTAGGCCATTCCAGTTATTGGTTTCGAGTATCAGACCTGCGAAAATTTAGATGGTTTCTCAACGATTCCTTAACTTCAAACTCCCATATGTCGCGAACGGATTGACGAACTCGAGAAATTCCTGTTGCATCTGAAAGTAGAAACTGGCCCGATTACATCGGTATGTGTATTTTTCCCCTAGGCCTTTGTAGTTATTGGTTTCGAGTATCAGACTTGCGAAAATTTTGATGGTTTCTCAACCATTCCATAACTTCAAACTGCCATATCTCGCGAACGGATTGACGAACTCGAGAAATTCCTGCTGTACATGAAAGTAGAAACTCGCCCGATTACAACGGTATGTGTATTTTTGCCCTAGACCATAGTAGTTATTGGTTTCGAGTATCAGACGTGCCTAAATTTTGATAGTTTCTCAACCATTCCTTAACTTCACACTCCCATATCTCGCGAACAGATTGACGAACTCGAGAAATTCCTGTTGCATCTGAAAGTAGAAGTTCGCCCGATTACAACGGTATGTGTATTTTTGCCCTAGACCATTACAGTTATTGGTTTCGAGTATCAGACTTGCGAAGATTTTGGTGGCTTCTCAACCATTCCTTAACTTCAAACTCCCGTACCTCGCGAACCGATTGACGAACTCGAGAAATTCCTGTTGCATCTGAAAGAAGAAACTCGCCCGATTACAAGGGTATGTGCATTTTTGCCCTAGGCCTTTGTAGTTATTGGTTTCGAGTATCAGGCTTGCGAAAATTTTGATGGTTTCTCAACCATTCTTTAACTTCAAACTCCCATATCTCGCGAACGGATTGACTAACTCGAGAAATTCCTGTTGCATCTGAAAGTAGAAACTCGCTCGATTACAACGGTATGTGTATTTTTGCCCGAGACCATTACAGTTATTGGTTTCGAGTATCAGAATTGCGAAGATTTTGGTGGCTTCTCAACCATTCCTTAACTTCAAACTCCCGTATCTCGCGAACCGATTGACGAACTCGAGAAGTTCCTGTTGCATCTGAAAGAAGAAACTCGCCCGATTACAAGGGTAGGTGCATTTTTGCCCTAGGCCTTTGTAGTTATTGGTTTCGAGTATCAGGCTTGCGAAAATTTTGATGGTTTCTCAACCAATCCTTAACTTCAAACTCCCATATCTCGCGAACGGATTGACTAACTCGAGAAATTTCTGTTGCATCTGAAAGTAGAAACCCGCCCGATTACAACGGTATGTGTATTTTTGCCCTAGACGATAGTAGTTATTGGTTTCGACTATCAGACTTGCGAAAATTTTGATGGTTTCTGAACCATTCCTTAACTTCAAACTCCCATATCTCGCGAACGGATTGACGAAATCGAGAAGTTCCTGCTGCACCTGAAAGTAGAAAATCACCCGATTACAATTGTGTGTGTACTTTTCCCCTAGGCCATTCCAGTTATTGGTTTCGAGTATCAGACTTGCGATAATTTTGATGGTTTCTCAACCATTCCTTAACTTCAAACTCCCATATCTCGCGAACGGATCGACGAACTCGAGAAATTCCTGTTGCATCTGAAAGTAGAAACCCGCCCGATTACAACGGTATGTGTATTTTTCCCCTAGGCCTTTGTAGTTATTGGTTTCGTGTATCAGACTTGCGAAAATGTTGATGGTTTCTTAACCATTCCTTAACTTCAAACTCCCATATCTCACGAACGGATTGACGAACTCCAGAAATTCCAGTTGCATCTGAAAGCAGAAACACGCCCGATTACACTGGTGTGTTTACTTTTGCCCTAGGCCATTCCAGTTATTGGTTTCGAGTATCAGACTGGCGAAGATTTTGGTGGCTCTCAACCATTCCTTAACTTCAAACTCCCATATCTCGCGAACGGATTGACGAACTCCAGAAATTCCTGTTGCATCTGAAAGTAGAAAGCCGCCCGATTACAACGGTGTGTGTACTTTTCCCCTAGGACATTCCAGTTATTGGTTTCGAGTATCAGACTTGCGAAAATTTTGATTGTTTCTTAACCATTCCTTAGCTTCAAATTCCCATATCTCGCGAACGGATTGACGAACTCGAGAAATTCCAGTTGCATCTGAAAGCAGAAACACGCCCGATTACAATGGTGTGTGTACTTTTCCCCTTGGCCATTCCAGTTATTGGTTTCGAGTATCAGACTTGCGAAGATTTTGGTGGCTTCCCAACCATTCCTTAACTTCAAACTCCCATATCTCGCGAACGGATTGACGAACTCCAGAAATTCCTGTTGCTTCTGAAAGTAGAAACCCGCCCGATTACAACGGTATGTGTATTTTTGCCCTAGGCAATAGGAGTTATTGGTTTCGAGTATCAGACTTGCGAAAATTTTGATGGTTTCTCAACCATTCCATAACTTCAAACTGCCATATCTCGCGAACGGATTGACGAACTCGAAAAATTCCTGCTGCACATGGAAGTAGAAACTCGCCCGATTACAACGGTATGTGTATTTTTGCCCTAGAGGATAGTAGTTATTGGTTTCGAGTATCAGACTTGCGAAAATTTTGATGGTTTCTCAACCATTCCTTAACTTCAAACTCCCATATCTCGCGAACGGATCGACGAACTCGAGAAATTCCTGTTGCATCTGAAAGTAGAAACCCGCCCGATTACAATGGTGTGTGTACTTTTCCCCTAGGCCTTTGTAGTTATTGGTTTCGAGTATCAGACTTGCGAAAATTTTGATGGTCTCTCAACCATTCCTTAACTTCAAACTCCCATATCTTGCGAACCGATAGACGAACTCGAGAAATTCCTGTTGCATCTGAAAGCAGAAACTCGCCCGTTTACAACGGTATGTGTATTTTTGCCCTAGGCAATAGGAGTTATTGGTTTCGAGTATCAGACTTGCGAAAATTTTGATGGTTTCTCAACCATTCCATAACTTCAAACTGCCATATCTCGCGAACGGATTGACGAACTCGAAAAATTCCTGCTGCACATGGAAGTAGAAACTCGCCCGATTACAACGGTATGTGTATTTTTGCCCTAGACCATAGTAGTTATTGGTTTCGAGTATCAGACTTGCCTAAATTTTGATTGTTTCTCAACCATTCCTTAACTTCACACTCCCATATCTCGCGAACAGATTGACGAACTCGAAAAATTCCTGTTGGATCTGAAAGTAGAAGTTCGCCCGATTACAACGGTATGTGTATTTTTGCCCTAGACCATTACAGTTATTGGTTTCGAGTATCAGACTTGCGAAGATTTTGGTGGCTTCTCAACCATTCCTTAACTTCAAACTCCCGTATCTCGCGAACCGATTGACGATCTCGAGAAATTCCTGTTGCATCTGAAAGAAGAAACTCGCCCGATTACAAGGGTATGTGCATTTTTGCCCTAGGCCTTTGTAGTTATTGGTTTCGAGTATCAGGCTTGCGAAAATTTTGATGGTTTCTCAACCATTCTTTAACTTCAAACTCCCATATCTCGCGAACGGATTGACTAACTCGAGAAATTCCTGTTGCATCTGAAAGTAGAAACTCGCCCGATTACAACGGTATGTGTATTTTTGCCCTAGACCATTACAGTTATTGGTTTCGAGTATCAGACTTGCGAAGATTTTGGTGGCTTCTCAACCATTCCTTAACTTCAAACTCCCGTATCTCGCGAACCGATTGACGAACTCGAGAGATTCCTGTTGCATCTGAAAGAAGAAACTCGCCCGATTACAAGGGTACGTGCATTTTTGCCCTAGGCCTTTGTAGTTATTGGTTTCGAGTATCAGACTTGCGAAAATTTTGATGGTTTCTCAACCATTCCTTAACTTCAAACTCCCATATCTCGCGAACGGATCGACGAACTCGAGAAATTCCTGTTGCATCTGAAAGTAGAAACCCGCCCGATTACAATGGTGTGTGTACTTTTCCCCTAGGCCTTTGTAGTTATTGGTTTCGAGTATCAGACATGCGAAAATTTTGATGGTCTCTCAACCATTCCTTAACTTCAAACTCCCATATCTTGCGAACCGATAGACGAACTCGAGAAATTCCTGTTGCATCTGAAAGCAGAAACTCGCCCGTTTACAACGGTATGTGTATTTTTGCCCTAGGCAATAGGAGTTATTGGTTTCGAGTATCAGACTTGCGAAAATTTTGATGGTTTCTCAACCATTCCTTAACTTCAAACTCCCATATCTCGCGAACGGATCGACGAACTCGAGAAATTCCTGTTGCATCTGAAAGTAGAAACCCGCCCGATTACAACGGTATGTGTATTTTTCCCCTAGGCCTTTGTAGTTATTGGTTTCGTGTATCAGACTTGCGAAAATGTTGATGGTTTCTTAACCATTCCTTAACTTCAAACTCCCATATCTCACGAACGGATTGACGAACTCCAGAAATTCCAGTTGCATCTGAAAGCAGAAACACGCCCGATTACAATGGTGTGTTTACTTTTGCCCTAGGCCATTCCAGTTATTGGTTTCGAGTATCAGACTGGCGAAGATTTTGGTGGCTTTCAACCATTCCTTAACTTCAAACTCCCATATCTCGCGAACGGATTGACGAACTCCAGAAATTCCTGTTGCATCTGAAAGTAGAAAGCCGCCCGATTACAACGGTGTGTGTACTTTTCCCCTAGGACATTCCAGTTATTGGTTTCGAGTATCAGACTTGCGAAAATTTTGATTGTTTCTTAACCATTCCTTAGCTTCAAATTCCCATATCTCGCGAACGGATTGACGAACTCGAGAAATTCCAGTTGCATCTGAAAGCAGAAACACGCCCGATTACAATGGTGTGTGTACTTTTCCCCTTGGCCATTCCAGTTATTGGTTTCGAGTATCAGACTTGCGAAGATTTTGGTGGCTTCCCAACCATTCCTTAACTTCAAACTCCCATATCTCGCGAACGGATTGACGAACTCCAGAAATTCCTGTTGCTTCTGAAAGTAGAAACCCGCCCGATTACAACGGTATGTGTATTTTTGCCCTAGGCGATAGGAGTTATTGGTTTCGAGTATCAGACTTGCGAAAATTTTAATGGTTTCTCAACCATTCCTTAACTTCAAACTCCCATATCTCGCGAACGGATTGACGAACTGGAGAAATTCCTGTTGCATCTGAAAGTAGAAACTCGCCCGATTACAACGGTACGCGTATTTTTGCGCTAGGCCATCCAGTTATTCGTTTCGAGTATCAGACTTGCGAAAATTTTGATGGTTTCTCAACCATTCCTTAACTTCAAACTCCCACATCTCGCGAACGGATTGACGAACTCGAGAAATTCCTGTTGCATCTGAGAGTAGAAACTCGACCGATTACAATGGTGTGTGTACTTTTCCCCTAGGCCATTCCAGTTATTGGTTTCGAGTATCAGACTTGCGAAGATTTTGGTGGCTTCTCATCCATTCCTTAACTTCAAACTCCCATATCTCGCGAACGGATTGACGAACTCCAGAAATTCCTGTTGCATCTGAAAGTAGAAACCTGCCCGATTACAACGGTATGTGTATTTTTGCCCTAGGCGATAGGAGTTATTGGTTTCGAGTATCAGACTTGCGAAAATTTTGATGGTTTCTCAACGATTCCTTAACTTCAAACTCCCATATCTCGCGAACGGATTGACGAACTCGAGAAATTCCTGTTGCACCTGAAAGTAGAAACTCGCCCGATTACAACGGTATGTGTATTTTTGCGCTAGGCCATCCAGTTATTGGTTTCGAGTATCAGACTTGCGAAAATTTTGATGGTTTCTCTACCGTTCCTTAACTTCAAACTCCCATATCTCGCGAACGGATCGACGAACTCGAGAAATTCCTGTTGCGTCTGAAAGTAGAAAGCCGCCCGATTACAACGGTATGTTTATTTTTCCCCTAGGCCTTTGTAGTTATTGGTTTCGAGTATCAGACTTGCGAAAATTTTGATGGTGTCTCAACCATTCCTTAACTTCAAACTCCCACATCTCGCGAACGGATTGACGAACTCGAGAAATTCCTGTTGCATCTGAAAGTAGAAACTCGACCGATTACAATGGTGTGTGTACTTTTCCCCTAGGCCATTCCAGTTATTGGTTTCGAGTATCAGACTTGCGAAAATTTTGATGGTTTCTTAACCATTCCTTAGCTTCAAACTCCCATATCTCGCGAACGGATTGACGAACTCGAGAAATTCCAGTTGCATCTGAAAGCAGAAACACGCCCGATTACAATGGTGGGTGTACTTTTCCCCTAGGCCATTCCAGTTATTGGTTTCGAGTATCAGACTTGCGAAGATTTTGGTGGCTTCTCATCCATTCCTTAACTTCAAACTCCCATATCTCGCGAACGGATTGACGAACTCCAGAAATTCCTGTTGCATCTGAAAGTAGAAACCCGCCCGATTACAACAGTATGTGTATTTTTGCCCTAGAGGATAGTAGTTATTGGTTTCGAGTATCAGACTTGCGAAAATTTTGATGGTTTCTCAACCATTCCTTAACTTCAAACTCCCATATCTCGCGAACGGATCGACGAACTCGAGAAATTCCTGTTGCATCTGAAAGTAGAAACCCGCCCGATTACAATGGTGTGTGTACTTTTCCCCTAGGCCTTTGTAGTTATTGGTTTCGAGTATCAGACTTGCGATAATTTTGATGGTCTCTCAACCATTCCTTAACTTCAAACTCCCATATCTTGCGAACCGATAGACGAACTCGAGAAATTCCTGTTGCATCTGAAAGCAGAAACTCGCCCGTTTACAACGGTATGTGTATTTTTGCCCTAGGCAATAGGAGTTATTGGTTTCGAGTATCAGACTTGCGAAAATTTTGATGGTTTCTCAACCATTCCATAACTTCAAACTGCCATATCTCGCGAACGGATTGACGAACTCGAGAAATTCCTGCTGCACATGAAAGTAGAAACTCGCCCGATTACAACGGTATGTGTATTTTTGCCCTAGACCATAGTAGTTATTGGTTTCGAGTATCAGACTTGCCTAAATTTTGATGGTTTCTCAACCATTCCTTAACTTCACACTCCCATATCTCGCGAACAGATTGACGAACTCGAGAAATTCCTGTTGCATCTGAAAGTAGAAGTTCGCCCGATTACAACGGTATGTGTATTTTTGCCCTAGACCATTACAGTTATTGGTTTCGAGTATCAGACTTGCGAAGATTTTGGTGGCTTCTCAACCATTCCTTAACTTCAAACTCCCGTATCTCGCGAACCGATTGACGAACTCGAGAAATTCCTGTTGCATCTGAAAGAAGAAACTCGCCCGATTACAAGGGTATGTGCATTTTTGCCCTAGGCCTTTGTAGTTATTGTTTTCGAGTATCAGGCTTGCGAAAATTTTGATGGTTTCTCAACCATTCTTTAACTTCAAACTGCCATATCTCGCGAACGGATTGACTAACTCGAGAAATTCCTGTTGCATCTGAAAGTAGAAACTCGCCCGATTACAACGGTATGTGTATTTTTGCCCTAGACCATTACAGTTATTGGTTTCGAGTATCAGACTTGCGAAGATTTTGGTGGCTTCTCAACCATTCCTTAACTTCAAACTCCCGTATCTCGCGAACCGATTGACGAACTCGAGAAATTCCTGTTGCATCTGAAAGAAGAAACTCGCCCGATTACAAGGGTACGTGCATTTTTGCCCTAGGCCTTTGTAGTTATTGGTTTCGAGTATCAGGCTTGCGAAAATTTTGATGGTTTCTCAACCAATCCTTAACTTCAAACTCCCATATCTCGCGAACGGATTGACTAACTCGAGAAATTCCTGTTGCAACTGAAAGTAGAAACCCGCCCGATTACAACGGTATGTGAATTTTTACCCTAGACGATAGTAGTTATTGGTTTCGACTATCAGTCTTGCGAAAATTTTGATGGTTTCTCAACCATTCCTTAACTTCAAACTCCCATATCTCGCGAACGGATTGACGAACTCGAGAAGTTCCTGCTGCACCTGAAAGTAGAAAATCACCCGATTACAATGGTGTGTGTACTTTTCCCCTAGGCCATTCCAGTTATTGGTTTCGAGTATCAGACTTGCGAAAATTTTGATGGTTTCTCAACCATTCCTTAACTTCAAACTCCCATATCTCGCGAACGGATCGACGAACTCGAGAAATTCCTGTTGCATCTGAAAGTAGAAACCCGCCCGATTACAACGGTATGTGTATTTTTCCCCTAGGCCTTTGTAGTTATTGGTTTCGTGTATCAGACTTGCGAAAATGTTGATGGTCTCTTAACCATTCCTTAACTTCAAACTCCCATATCTCGCGAACGGATTGACGAACTCCAGAAATTCCTGTTGCATCTGAAAGTAGAAACCCGCCCGATTACAACGGTATGTGTATTTTTGCCCTAGGCGATAGGAGTTATTGGTTTCGAGTATCAGACTTGCGAAAATTTTGATGGTTTCTCAACCATTCCTTAACTTCAAACTCCCATATCTCGCGAACGGATTGACGAACTCGAGAAATTCCTGTTGCATCTGAACGTAGAAACTCGCCCGATTACAACGGTACGTGTATTTTTGCGCTAGGCCATCCAGTTATTGGTTTCGAGTATCAGACTTGCGAAAATTTTGATGGTATCTCAACCATTCCTTAACATCAAACTCCCATATCTCGCGAACGGATTGACGAACTCGAGAAATTCCTGTTGCATCTGGAAGTAGAAACTCGCCCGATTACAACGGTATGTGTATTTTTGCGCTAGGCCATTCCAGTTATTGGTTTCGAGTATCAGACTTTCGAAAATTTTGATGGTTCCTCAACCATTCCTTAATTTCAAACTCCCATATCTCGCGAACGGATCGACGAACTCGAGAAATTCCTGTTGCATCTGAAAGTAGAAACCCGCCCGATTACAACGGTATGTGTATTTTTGCCCTAGGCGATAGGAGTTATTGGTTTCGAGTACCAGACTTGCGAAAATTTTGATGGTTCCTTAACCATTCCTTCACTTCAAACTCCCATATCTCGCGGACGGATTGACAAACTCGAGAAATTCCAGTTGCATCTGAAAGCAGAAACTCGCCCGTTTACAACGGTATGTTTATTTTTGCCCTATGCCATAGGAGTTATTGGTTTCGAGTATCCGACTTGCGAAAATTTTAATGGTCTCTCAACCATTCCTTAACTTCAAACTCCCATATCTCGCGAACGGATAGGCGAACTCGAGAAATTCCTGTTGCATCTGAAAGTAGAAACTCGCCCGATTAAAACGGTGTTTGTACTTTTCCCCTAGCCCATTCCAGTTATTGGTTTCGAGTATCAGACCTGCGAAAATTTTGATGGTTTCTCAAGCATTCCATAACTTCAAACTGCCATATCTCGCGAACGGATTGACGAACTCGAGAAATTCCTGCTGCACATGAAAGTAGAAACTCGCCCGATTACAACGGTATGTGTATTTTTGCCCTAGGCGATAGGAGTTATTGGTTTCGAGTATCAGACTTGCGAAAATTTCGATGGTTTCTCAACCAATCCTTATCTTCAACCTCCCATATCTCGCGAACGGATTGACGAACTCGAGAAATTCCTGTTGCATCTGAAAGTAGAAACTCGCCCGATTACAACGGTATGTGTATTTTTGCCCTAGACCATAGCAGTTATTGGTTTCGAGTATCAGATTGCGAAAATTTTGATGGATTCTCAACCAATCCTTAACTTCAAGCTCCCATATCTCGCGAACGGATTGACGAACACGAGAAATTCCTGTTGCATCTGAAAGTAGAAACTCGACCGATTACAACGGCGTGTGTACTTTTCCCCTAGGCCATTCCAGTTATTGGTTTCGAGTATCAGACTTGCGAAAATTTTAATGGTCTCTCAACCATTCCTTAACTTCAAACAGCCATATCTCGCGAACGGATCGACGAACTCGAGAAATTCCTGTTGCATCTGAAAGTAGAAACCCGCCCGATTACAACGGTATGTGTATTTTTGCCCTAGGCGATAGGAGTTATTGGTTTCGAGTATCAGACTTGCGAAAATTTTGATGGTTTCTCAACCATTCCTTAAGTTCAAACTCCCATATCTCGCGAACGGATTGACGAACTCGAGAAATTCCTGTTGCATCTGAAAGTAGAAACTCGCCCGATTACAACGGTATGTGTATTTTTGCGCTAGGCCATCCAGTTATTGGTTTCGAGTATCAGACTTGCGAAAATTTTGATGGTTTCTCAACCGTTCCTTAACTTCAAACTCCCATATCTCGCGGACGGATTGACAAACTCGAGAAATTCCAGTTGCATCTGAAAGCAGAAACTCGCCCGTTTACAACGGTATGTTTATTTTTGCCCTATGCCATAGGAGTTATTGGTTTCGAGTATCCGACTTGCGAAAATTTTAATGGTCTCTCAACCATTCCTTAACTTCAAACTCCCATATCTCGCGAACCGATTGACGAACTCGAGAAATTCCTGTTGCATCTGAAAGCAGAAACTCGCCCGTTTGCAAAGGTATGTTTATTTTTGCCCTATGCCATAGGAGTTATTGGTTTCGAGTATCAGACTTGCGAAAGTTTTGATGGTTTCTCAACCATTCCATAACTTCAAACTGCCATATATCGCGAACGGAATGACGAACTCGAGAAATTCCTGCTGTACCTGAAAGTAGAAACTCACCCGATTACAATGGTGTGTGTACTTTTCCCCTAGGCCATTCCAGTTATTGGTTTCGAGTATCAGACCTGCGAAAATTTTGAAGGTTTCTCAACCATTCCTTAACTTCAAACTCCCATATCTCGCGAACGGATTGACGAACTCGAGAAATTCCTGTTGCATCTGAAAGTAGAAACTCGCCCGATTGCAACGGTATCTCTATTTTTCCCCTAGCCCATTGTAGTTTATGGTTTCGAGTATCAGACTTGCGAGAATTTTGATGGTTTCTCAACCATTCCTTAACTTCAAACTCCCATATCTCGCGAACGGATTGACGAACTCGAGAAATTCCTGTTGCATCTGAAAGCAGAAACTCGCCCGCTTACAACGGTTTGTGTATTCTTGCCCTAGGGCATAGGAGTTATTGGTTTCGAGTATCAGACTTGCGAAAATTTTGATGGTTTCTCAACCATTCCATAACTTCAAACACCTATATCTCGAGAACGGATTGGCGAACTCGAGAAATTCCTGCTGCACCTGAAAGTAGAGACTCACCCGATTACAATGGTGTGTGTACTTTTCCCCTAGGCCATTCCTGTTACTGGTTTCGAGTATCAGACCTGCGAAAATTTTGATGGTTTCTCAACCATTCCTTAACTTCAAACTCCCATATCTCGCGAACGGATTGACGAACTCGAGAAATTCCTGTTGCATCTGAAAGTAGAAACTCACCCGATAACAACGGTGTTTGTACTTTTCCCCTAGGCCATTCCAGTTATTGGTTTCGAGTATCAGACGTGCGAAGATTTTGGTGGTTTCTCAACCAATCCTTAACTTCAAACTCGCATATCTCGCGAAAGAATTGACGAACTCGAGAAATTCCTGTTGCATCCGAAAGCAGACACTCGCCCGTTTACAATGGTATGTGTATTTTTCCCCTAGGCGATAGGAGTTATTGGTTTCGAGTATCAGACTTGCGAAAATTTTGATGGTTTCTCAACAATTCCATAACTTCAAACTGCCATATCTCGCGAACGGATTGACGAACTCGAGAAATTCCTGCTGCACATGAAAGTAGAAACTCGCCCGATTACAACGGTATGTGTATTTTTGCCCTAGACCATAGTAGTTATTGGTTTCGAGCATCAGATTGCGAAAATTTTGATGGTTTCTCAACCAATCCTTAACTTCAAACTCCCATATCTCGCGAACGGATTGACGAACTCGAGAAATTCCTGTTGCATCTGAAAGCAGAAACTCGCCCGTTTGCAACGGTATGTGTATTTTTGCCCTAGGCCATAGGAGTTATTGGTTTCGAGTATCAGACTTGCGAAAATTTTAATGGTCTCTCAACGATTCCTTAACATCAAACTCCCATATCTCGCGAACGGATTGACGAACTCGAGAAATTCCTGTTGCATCTGGAAGTAGAAACTCGCCCGATTACAACGGTATGTGTATTTTTGCGCTAGGCCATTCCAGTTATTGGTTTCGAGTATCAGACTTTCGAAAATTTTGATGGTTCCTCAACCATTCCTTAATTTCAAACTCCCATATCTCGCGAACGGATCGACGAACTCGAGAAATTCCTGTTGCATCTGAAAGTAGAAACCCGCCCGATTACAACGGTATGTGTATTTTTGCCCTAGGCGATAGGAGTTATTGGTTTCGAGTATCAGACTTGCGAAAATTTTGATGGTTTCTCAACCATTCCTTAACTTCAAACTCCCATATCTCGCGAACGGATTGACGAACTCGAGAAATTCCTGTTGCATCTGAAAGTAGAAACTCGCCCGATTACAACGGTATGTGTATTTTTGCGCTAGGCCATCCAGTTATTGGTTTCGAGTATCAGACTTGCGAAAATTTTGATGGTTTCTCAACCGTTCCTTAACTTCAAACTCCCATATCTCGCGAACGGATCGACGAACTCGAGAAATTCCTGTTGCATCTGAAAGTAGAAAGCCGCCCGATTACAACGGTGGGTGTACTTTTCCCCTAGGCCATTCCAGTTATTGGTTTCGAGTACCAGACTTGCGAAAATTTTGATGGTTTCTTAACCATTCCTTAACTTCAAACTCCCATATCTCGCGGACGGATTGACAAACTCGAGAAAATCCAGTTGCATCTGAAAGCAGAAACTCGCCCGTTTACAACGGTATGTTTATTTTTGCCCTATGCCATAGGAGTTATTGGTTTCGAGTATCCGACTTGCGAAAATTTTAATGGTCTCTCAACCATTCCTTAACTTCAAACTCCCATATCTCGCGAACCGATTGTCGAACTCGAGAAATTCCTGTTGCATCTGAAAGCAGAAACTCGCCCGTTTGCAAAGGTATGTGTATTTTTGCCCTTGGCCATAGCAGTTATTGGTTTCGAGTATCAGACTTGCGAAAATTTTAATGGTCTCTCAACCATTCCTTAACTTCAAACTCCCATATCTCGCGAACCGATTGACGAACTCGAGAAATTCCTGTTGTATCTGAAAGCAGAAACTCGCCCGTTTGCAACGGTATGTGTATTTTTGCCCTAGGCGATAGGAGTTATTGGTTTCGAGTATTAGACTTGCGAAAGTTTTGATGGTTTCTCAACCATTCCATAACTTCAAACTGCCACATCTCGCGAACGGATTGACGAACTCGAGAAGTTCCAGCTGCACATGAAAGTAGAAACTCGCCCGATAACAACGGTATGTGTATTTTTGTCCTAGACCATAGTAGTTATTGGTTTCGAGTATCAGGTTGCGAAGATTTTTATGGTTTCTCAACCAATCCTTAACTTCAAGCTCCCATATCTCGCGAACGGATTGACGAACTCGAGAAATTCCTGTTGCATCTGAAAGCAGAAACTCGCCCGTTTACAACGGTATGTGTATTTTTGCCCTAGGCGATAGGAGTTATTGGTTTCGAGTATCAGACTTGCGAAAATTTTGATGGTTTCTCAACCAATCCTTAACTTCAACCTCCCATATCTCGCGAACGGATTGACGAAATCGAGAAATTCCTGTTGCATCTGAAAGCAGAAATTCGCCCGATTACAACGGTATGTGTATTTTTGCCCTAGGCCATAGGAATTACTGGTTTCGAGTACCAGACTTGCGAAAATTTTGATGGTTCCTTAACCATTCCTTAACTTCAAACTCCCATATCTCGCGGACGGATTGACAAACTCGAGAAATTCCAGTTGCATCTGAAAGCAGAAACTCGCCCGTTTACAACGGTATGTTTATTTTTGCCCTATGCCATAGGAGTTATTGGTTTCGAGTATCCGACTTGCGAAAATTTTAATGGTCTCTCAACCATTCCTTAACTTCAAACTCCCATATCTCGCGAACGGATAGGCGAACTCGAGAAATTCCTGTTGCATCTGAAAGTAGAAACTCGCCCGATTACAACGGTGTTTGTACTTTTCCCCTAGCCCATTCCAGTTATTGGTTTCGAGTATCAGACCTGCGAAAATTTTGATGGTTTCTCAAGCATTCCATAACTTCAAACTGCCATATCTCGCGAACGGATTGACGAACTCGAGAAATTCCTGCTGCACATGAAAGTAGAAACTCGCCCGATTACAACGGTATGTGTATTATTGCCCTAGGCCATAGGAGTTATTGGTTTCGAGTATCAGACTTGCGAAAATTTTAATGGTCTCTCAACCATTCCTTAACATCAAACTCCCATATCTCGCGAACGGATTGACGAACTCGAGAAATTCCTGTTGCATCTGGAAGTAGAAACTCGCCCGATTACAACGGTATGTGTATTTTTGCGCTAGGCCATTCCAGTTATTGGTTTCGAGTATCAGACTTTCGAAAATTTTGATGGTTCCTCAACCATTCCTTAATTTCAAACTCCCATATCTCGCGAACGGATCGACGAACTCGAGAAATTCCTGTTGCATCTGAAAGTAGAAACCCGCCCGATTACAACGGTATGTGTATTTTTGCCCTAGGCGATAGGAGTTATTGGTTTCGAGTATCAGACTTGCGAAAATTTTGATGGTTTCTCAACCATTCCTTAACTTCAAACTCCCATATCTCGCGAACGGATTGACGAACTCGAGAAATTCCTGTTGCATCTGAAAGTAGAAACTCGCCCGATTACAACGGTATGTGTATTTTTGCGCTAGGCCATCCAGTTATTGGTTTCGAGTATCAGACTTGCGAAAATTTTGATGGTTTCTCAACCGTTCCTTAACTTCAAACTCCCATATCTCGCGAACGGATCGACGAACTCGAGAAATTCCTGTTGCATCTGAAAGTAGAAAGCCGCCCGATTACAACGGTATGTGTATTTTTCCCCTAGGCCTTTGTAGTTATTGGTTTCGAGTATCAGACTTGCGAAAATTTTGATGGTGTCTCAACCATTCCTTAGCTTCAAACTCCCATATCTCGCGAACGGATTGACGAACTCGAGAAATTCCAGTTGCATCTGAAAGCAGAAACACGCCCGATTACAATGGTGGGTGTACTTTTCCCCTAGGCCATTCCAGTTATTGGTTTCGAGTACCAGACTTGCGAAAATTTTGATGGTTTCTTAACCATTCCTTAACTTCAAACTCCCATATCTCGCGGACGGATTGACAAACTCGAGAAATTCCAGTTGCATCTGAAAGCAGAAACTCGCCCGTTTACAACGGTATGTTTATTTTTGCCCTATGCCATAGGAGTTATTGGTTTCGAGTATCCGACTTGCGAAAATTTTAATGGTCTCTCAACCATTCCTTAACTTCAAACTCCCATATCTCGCGGACCGATTGTCGAACTCGAGAAATTCCTGTTGCATCTGAAAGCAGAAACTCGCCCGTTTGCAAAGGTATGTGTATTTTTGCCCTTGGCCATAGCAGTTATTGGTTTCGAGTATCAGACTTGCGAAAATTTTAATGGTCTCTCAACCATTCCTTAACTTCAAACTCCCATATCTCGCGAACCGATTGACGAACTCGAGAAATTCCTGTTGTATCTGAAAGCAGAAACTCGCCCGTTTGCAACGGTATGTGTATTTTTGCCCTAGGCGATAGGAGTTATTGGTTTCGAGTATCAGACTTGCGAAAGTTTTGATGGTTTCTCAACCATTCCATAACTTCAAACTGCCACATCTCGCGAACGGATTGACGAACTCGAGAAGTTCCTGCTGCACATGAAAGTAGAAACTCGCCCGATAACAACGGTATGTGTATTTTTGTCCTAGACCATAGTAGTTATTGGTTTCGAGTATCAGGTTGCGAAAATTTTGATGGTTTCTCAACCAATCGTTAACTTCAAACTACGATATCTCGCGAACGGATTGACGAACTCGAGAAATTCCTGTTGCATCTGAAAGCAGAAACTCGCCCGTTTACAACGGTATGTGTATTTTTGCCCTAGGCGATAGGAGTTATTGTTTTCGAGTATCAGACTTGCGAAAATTTTGATGGTTTCTCAACCAATCCTTAACTTCAACCTCCCATATCTCGCGAACGGATTGACGAAATCGAGAAATTCCTGTTGCATCTGAAAGCAGAAATTCGCCCGATTACAACGGTATGTGTATTTTTGCCCTAGGCCATAGGAGTTACTGGTTTCGAGTACCAGACTTGCGAAAATTTTGATGGTTCCTTAACCATTCCTTAACTTCAAACTCCCATATCTCGCGGACGGATTGACAAACTCGAGAAATTCCAGTTGCATCTGAAAGCAGAAACTCGCCCGTTAACAACGGTATGTTTATTTTTGCCCTATGCCATAGGAGTTATTGGTTTCGAGTATCCGACTTGCGAAAATTTTAATGGTCTCTCAACCATTCCTTAACTTCAAACTCCCATATCTCGCGGACGGATTGACAAACTCGAGAAATTCCAGTTGCATCTGAAAGCAGAAACTCGCCCGTTTACAACGGTATGTTTATTTTTGCCCTATGCCATAGGAGTTATTGGTTTCGAGTATCCGACTTGCGAAAATTTTAATGGTCTCTCAACCATTCCTTAACTTCAAGCTCCCATATCTCGCGAACGGATTGACGAACTCGAGAAATTCCTGTTGCATCTGAAAGCAGAAACTCGCCCGTTTACAACGGTATGTGTGTTTTTGCCCTAGGCGATAGGAGTTATTGGTTTCGAGTATCAGACTTGCGAAAATTTTGATGGTTTCTCAACCAATCCTTAACTTCAACCTCCCATATCTCGCGAACGGATTGACGAAATCGAGAAATTCCTGTTGCATCTGAAAGCAGAAATTCGCCCGATTACAACGGTATGTGTATTTTTGCCCTAGGCCATAGGAGTTACTGGTTCCGAGTACCAGACTTGCGAAAATTTTGATGGTTCCTTAACCATTCCTTAACTTCAAACTCCCATATCTCGCGGACGGATTGACAAACTCGAGAAATTCCAGTTGCATCTGAAAGCAGAAACTCGCCCGTTTACAACGGTATGTTTATTTTTGCCCTATGCCATAGGAGTTATTGGTTTCGAGTATCCGACTTGCGAAAATTTTAATGGTCTCTCAACCATTCCTTAACTTCAAACTCCCATATCTCGCGAACGGATAGGCGAACTCGAGAAATTCCTGTTGCATCTGAAAGTAGAAACTCGCCCGATTACAACGGTGTTTGTACTTTTCCCCTACCCCATTCCAGTTATTGGTTTCGAGTATCAGACCTGCGAAAATTTTGATGGTTTCTCAAGCATTCCATAACTTCAAACTGCCATATCTCGCGAACGGATTGACGAACTCGAGAAATTCCTGCTGCACATGAAAGTAGAAACTCGCCCGATTACAACGGTATGTGTATTTTTGCCCTAGACCATAGTAGTTATTGGTTTCGAGTATCAGATTGCGAAAATTTTGATGGTTTCTCAACCAATCGTTAACTTCAAACTACGATATCTCGCGAACGGATTGACGAACTCGAGAAATTCCTGTTGCATCTGAAAGCAGAAACTCGCCCGTTTACAACGGTATGTGTATTTTTGCCCTAGGCGATAGGAGTTATTGGTTTCGAGTATCAGACTTGCGAAAATTTTGATGGTTTCTCAACCAATCCTTATCTTCAACCTCCCATATCTCGCGAACGGATTGACGAACTCGAGAAATTCCTGTTGCATCTGAAAGTAGAAACTCGCCCGATTACAACGGTGTTTGTACTTTTCCCCTAGCCCATTCCAGTTATTGGTTTCGAGTATCAGACCTGCGAAAATTTTGATGGTTTCTCAAGCATTCCATAACTTCAAACTGCCATATCTCGCGAACGGATTGACGAAATCGAGAAATTCCTGTTGCATCTGAAAGCAGAAACTCGCCCGTTTACAACGGTATGTGTATTTTTGCCCTAGGCCATAGGAATTACTGGTTTCGAGTACCAGACTTGCGAAAATTTTGATGGTTCCTTAACCATTCCTTAACTTCAAACTCCCATATCTCGCGGACGGATTGACAAACTCGAGAAATTCCAGTTGCATCTGAAAGCAGAAACTCGCCCGTTTACAACGGTATGTTTATTTTTGCCCTATGCCATAGGAGTTATTGGTTTCGAGTATCCGACTTGCGAAAATTTTAATGGTCTCTCAACCATTCCTTAACTTCAAACTCCCATATCTCGCGAACGGATAGGCGAACTCGAGAAATTCCTGTTGCATCTGAAAGTAGAAACTCGCCCGATTACAACGGTGTTTGTACTTTTCCCCTAGCCCATTCCAGTTATTGGTTTCGAGTATCAGACCTGCGAAAATTTTGATGGTTTCTCAAGCATTCCATAACTTCAAACTGCCATATCTCGCGAACGGATTGACGAACTCGAGAAATTCCTGCTGCACATGAAAGTAGAAACTCGCCCGATTACAACGGTATGTGTATTTTTGCCCTAGGCCATAGGAGTTATTGGTTTCGAGTATCAGACTTGCGAAAATTTTAATGGTCTCTCAACCATTCCTTAACATCAAACTCCCATATCTCGCGAACGGATTGACGAACTCGAGAAATTCCTGTTGCATCTGGAAGTAGAAACTCGCCCGATTACAACGGTATGTGTATTTTTGCGCTAGGCCATTCCAGTTATTGGTTTCGAGTATCAGACTTTCGAAAATTTTGATGGTTCCTCAACCATTCCTTAATTTCAAACTCCCATATCTCGCGAACGGATCGACGAACTCGAGAAATTCCTGTTGCATCTGAAAGTAGAAACCCGCCCGATTACAACGGTATGTGTATTTTTGCCCTAGGCGATAGGAGTTATTGGTTTCGAGTATCAGACTTGCGAAAATTTTGATGGTTTCTCAACCATTCCTTAACTTCAAACTCCCATATCTCGCGAACGGATTGACGAACTCGAGAAATTCCTGTTGCATCTGAGAGTAGAAACTCGCCCGATTACAACGGTATGTGTATTTTTGCGCTAGGCCATCCAGTTATTGGTTTCGAGTATCAGACTTGCGAAAATTTTGATGGTTTCTCAACCGTTCCTTAACTTCAAACTCCCATATCTCGCGAACGGATCGACGAACTCGAGAAATTCCTGTTGCATCTGAAAGTAGAAAGCCGCCCGATTACAACGGTATGTGTATTTTTCCCCTAGGCCTTTGTAGTTATTGGTTTCGAGTATCAGACTTGCGAAAATTTTGATGGTGTCTCAACCATTCCTTAGCTTCAAACTCCCATATCTCGCGAACGGATTGACGAACTCGAGAAATTCCAGTTGCATCTGAAAGCAGAAACACGCCCGATTACAATGGTGGGTGTACTTTTCCCCTAGGCCATTCCAGTTATTGGTTTCGAGTACCAGACTTGCGAAAATTTTGATGGTTTCTTAACCATTCCTTAACTTCAAACTCCCATATCTCGCGGACGGATTGACAAACTCGAGAAATTCCAGTTGCATCTGAAAGCAGAAACTCGCCCGTTTACAACGGTATGTTTATTTTTGCCCTATGCCATAGGAGTTATTGGTTTCGAGTATCCGACTTGCGAAAATTTTAATGGTCTCTCAACCATTCCTTAACTTCAAACTCCCATATCTCGCGGACCGATTGTCGAACTCGAGAAATTCCTGTTGCATCTGAAAGCAGAAACTCGCCCGTTTGCAAAGGTATGTGTATTTTTGCCCTTGGCCATAGCAGTTATTGGTTTCGAGTATCAGACTTGCGAAAATTTTAATGGTCTCTCAACCATTCCTTAACTTCAAACTCCCATATCTCGCGAACCGATTGACGAACTCGAGAAATTCCTGTTGTATCTGAAAGCAGAAACTCGCCCGTTTGCAGCGGTATGTGTATTTTTGCCCTAGGCGATAGGAGTTATTGGTTTCGAGTATCAGACTTGCGAAAGTTTTGATGGTTTCTCAAGCATTCCATAACTTCAAACTGTCACATCTCGCGAACGGATTGACGAACTCGAGAAGTTCCTGCTGCACATGAAAGTAGAAACTCGCCCGATAACAACGGTATGTGTATTTTTGTCCTAGACCATAGTAGTTATTGGTTTCGAGTATCAGGTTGCGAAAATTTTGATGGTTTCTCAACCAATCGTTAACTTCAAACTACGATATCTCGCGAACGGATTGACGAACTCGAGAAATTCCTGTTGCATCTGAAAGCAGAAACTCGCCCGTTTACAACGGTATGTGTATTTTTGCCCTAGGCGATAGGAGTTATTGGTTTCGAGTATCAGACTTGCGAAAATTTTGATGGTTTCTCAACCAATCCTTAACTTCAACCTCCCATATCTCGCGAACGGATTGACGAAATCGAGAAATTCCTGTTGCATCTGAAAGCAGAAATTCGCCCGATTACAACGGTATGTGTATTTTTGCCCTAGGCCATAGGAGTTACTGGTTTCGAGTACCAGACTTGCGAAAATTTTGATGGTTCCTTAACCATTCCTTAACTTCAAACTCCCATATCTCGCGGACGGATTGACAAACTCGAGAAATTCCAGTTGCATCTGAAAGCAGAAACTCGCCCGTTAACAACGGTATGTTTATTTTTGCCCTATGCCATAGGAGTTATTGGTTTCGAGTATCCGACTTGCGAAAATTTTAATGGTCTCTCAACCATTCCTTAACTTCAAACTCCCATATCTCGCGGACGGATTGACAAACTCGAGAAATTCCAGTTGCATCTGAAAGCAGAAACTCGCCCGTTTACAACGGTATGTTTATTTTTGCCCTATGCCATAGGAGTTATTGGTTTCGAGTATCCGACTTGCGAAAATTTTAATGGTCTCTCAACCATTCCTTAACTTCAAGCTCCCATATCTCGCGAACGGATTGACGAACTCGAGAAATTCCTGTTGCATCTGAAAGCAGAAACTCGCCCGTTTACAACGGTATGTGTATTTTTGCCCTAGGCGATAGGAGTTATTGGTTTCGAGTATCAGACTTGCGAAAATTTTGATGGTTTCTCAACCAATCCTTAACTTCAACCTCCCATATCTCGCGAACGGATTGACGAAATCGAGAAATTCCTGTTGCATCTGAAAGCAGAAATTCGCCCGATTACAACGGTATGTGTATTTTTGCCCTAGGCCATAGGAGTTACTGGTTCCGAGTACCAGACTTGCGAAAATTTTGATGGTTCCTTAACCATTCCTTAACTTCAAACTCCCATATCTCGCGGACGGATTGACAAACTCGAGAAATTCCAGTTGCATCTGAAAGCAGAAACTCGCCCGTTTACAACGGTATGTTTATTTTTGCCCTATGCCATAGGAGTTATTGGTTTCGAGTATCCGACTTGCGAAAATTTTAATGGTCTCTCAACCATTCCTTAACTTCAAACTCCCATATCTCGCGAACGGATAGGCGAACTCGAGAAATTCCTGTTGCATCTGAAAGTAGAAACTCGCCCGATTACAACGGTGTTTGTACTTTTCCCCTACCCCATTCCAGTTATTGGTTTCGAGTATCAGACCTGCGAAAATTTTGATGGTTTCTCAAGCATTCCATAACTTCAAACTGCCATATCTCGCGAACGGATTGACGAACTCGAGAAATTCCTGCTGCACATGAAAGTAGAAACTCGCCCGATTACAACGGTATGTGTATTTTTGCCCTAGACCATAGTAGTTATTGGTTTCGAGTATCAGATTGCGAAAATTTTGATGGTTTCTCAACCAATCGTTAACTTCAAACTACGATATCTCGCGAACGGATTGACGAACTCGAGAAATTCCTGTTGCATCTGAAAGCAGAAACTCGCCCGTTTACAACGGTATGTGTATTTTTGCCCTAGGCGATAGGAGTTATTGGTTTCGAGTATCAGACTTGCGAAAATTTTGATGGTTTCTCAACCAATCCTTATCTTCAACCTCCCATATCTCGCGAACGGATTGACGAACTCGAGAAATTCCTGTTGCATCTGAAAGTAGAAACTCGCCCGATTACAACGGTGTTTGTACTTTTCCCCTAGCCCATTCCAGTTATTGGTTTCGAGTATCAGACCTGCGAAAATTTTGATGGTTTCTCAAGCATTCCATAACTTCAAACTGCCATATCTCGCGAACGGATTGACGAAATCGAGAAATTCCTGTTGCATCTGAAAGCAGAAACTCGCCCGTTTGCAACGGTATGTGTATTTTTGCCCTAGGCCATAGGAGTTACTGGTTTCGAGTATCAGACTTGCGAAAATTTTGACGGTTTTTCAACCATTCCATAAATTCAAACTGCCATATCTCGCGAACGGATTGACGAACTCGAGAAATTCTTGCTGCACATGAAAGTAGAAACTCGCCCGATTACAACGGTATGTGTATTTTTGCCCTAGACCGTAGTAGTTATTGGTTTCGAGTATCAGATTGCGAAAATTTTGATGGATTCTCAACCAATCCTTAACTTCAAGCTCCCATATCTCGCGAACGGATAGGCGAACTCGAGAAATTCCTGTTGCATCTGAAAGCAGAAACTCGCCCGTTTACAACGGTATGTGTATTTTTGCCCTAGGCGATAGGAGTTATTGGTTTCGAGTATCAGATATGTGAAAGTTTTGATGGTTTCTCAACCATTCCATAACTTCAAACTGCCATATCTCGCGAACGGATTGACGAACTCGAGAAATTCCTGCTGCACCTGAAAGCAGAAACTCGCCCGTTTACAACGGTATGTGTATTTTTGCCCTAGGCGATAGGTGTTATTGGTTTCGAGTATCAGACTTGTGAAAGTTTTGATGGTTTCTCAACCACTCCATAACTTCAAACTGCCATATCTCGCGAACGGATTGACGAACTCGAGAAATTCCTGCTGCACCTGAAAGTAGAAACTCAACCGATTACAATGGTGTGTGTACTTTTCCCCTAGGCCTTTGTAGTTATTTGTTTCGAGTATCAGACTTACGAAAATTTTAATGGTTTCTCAACCATTCCATAACTTCAAACTGCCATATCTCGCGAACGGATTGACGAACTCGAGAAATTCGTGCTGCACCTGAAAGTAGAAACTCACCCGATTACAATTGTGTGTGTACTTTTCCCCTAGGCCATTCCAGTTATTGGTTTCGAGTATCAGACTTGCGAAAATTTTAATGGTCTCTCAACCATTCCTCAACTTCAAACACCCATATCTCGCGAACCGATTGACGAACACGAGAAATTCCTGTTGAATCTGAAAGCAGAAACTCGCCCGTTTGCAACGGTATGTGTATTTTTGCCCTAGGCCATAGGAGTTACTGGTTTCGAGTATCAGACTTGCGAAAATTTTGACGGTTTTTCAACCATTCCATAAATTCAAACTGCCATATCTCGCGAACGGATTGACGAACTCGAGAAATTCTTGCTGCACATGAAAGTAGAAACTCGCCCGATTACAACGGTATGTGTATTTTTGCCCTAGGCGATAGGAGTTATTGGTTTCGAGTATCAGATATGTGAAAGTTTTGATGGTTTCTCAACCATTCCATAACTTCAAACTGCCATATCTCGCGAACGGATTGACGAACTCGAGAAATTCCTGCTGCACCTGAAAGCAGAAACTCGCCCGTTTACAACGGTATGTGTATTTTTGCCCTAGGCGATAGGTGTTATTGGTTTCGAGTATCAGACTTGTGAAAGTTTTGATGGTTTCTCAACCATTCCATAACTTCAAACTGCCATATCTCGCGAACGGATTGACGAACTCGAGAAATTCCTGCTGCACCTGAAAGTAGAAACTCACCCGATTACAATGGTGTGTGTACTTTTCCCCTAGGCCTTTGTAGTTATTTGTTTCGAGTATCAGACTTACGAAAATTTTAATGGTTTCTCAACCATTCCATAACTTCAAACTGCCATATCTCGCGAACGGATTGACGAACTCGAGAAATTCCTGCTGCACCTGAAAGTAGAAACTCACCCGATTACAATTGTGTGTGTACTTTTCCCCTAGGCCATTCCAGTTATTGGTTTCGAGTATCAGACTTGCGAAAATTTTAATGGTCTCTCAACCATTCCTCAACTTCAAACACCCATATCTCGCGAACCGATTGACGAACACGAGAAATTCCTGTTGCATCTGAAAGCAGAAACTCGCCCGTTTGCAACGGTATGTGTATTTTTGCCCTAGGCCATAGGAGTTATTGGTTTCGAGTATCAGACTTGCGAAAATTTTAATGGTCTCTCAACCATTCCTTAACTTCAAAGTCCCATATCTCGCGAACCGATTGACGAACTCGAGAAATTCCTGTTGTATCTGAAAGCAGAAACTCGCCCGTTTACAACGATATGTGTATTTTTGCCCTAGGCGATAGGAGTTATTGGTTTCGAGTATCAGACTTGCGAAAGTTTTGATGGTTTCTCAACCATTCCATAACTTCAAACTGCCATATCTCGCGAAAGGATTGACGAACTCGAGAAATTCCTGCTGCACATGAAAGTAGAAACTCGCCCGATTACAACGGTATGTGTATTTTTGCCCTAGACCATAGTAGTTATTGGTTTCGAGTATCAGATTGCGAAAATTTTGATGGTTTCTCAACCAATCCTTAACTTCAAGCTCCCATATCTCGCGAACGGATTGACGAACTCGAGAAATTCCTGTTGCATCTGAAAGTAGAAACTCGACCGATTACAACGGCGTGTGTACTTTTCCCCTAGGCCATTCCAGTTATTGGTTTCGAGTATCAGACTTGCGAAAATTTTAATGGTCTCTCAACCATTCCTTAACTTCAAACAGCCATATCTCGCGATCCGATTGACGAACACGAGAAATTCCTGTTGCATCTGAAAGCAGAAACTCGCCCGTTTGCAACGGTATGTGTATTTTTGCCCCAGGCCATAGGAGTTAATGGTTTCGAGTATCAGACTTGCGAAAATTTTAATGGTCTCTCAACCATTCCTTAACTTCAAACTCCCATATCTCGCGAACTGATTGACGAACTCGAGAAATTCCTGTTGTATCTGAAAGCAGAAACTCGCCCGTTTACAACGGTATGTGTATTTTTGCCCTAGGCGATAGGAGTTATTGGTTTCGAGTATCAGACTTGCGAAAGTTTTGATGGTTTCTCAACCATTCCATAACTTCAAACTGCCATATATCACGAACGGATTGACGAACTCGAGAAATTCCTGCTACACCTGAAAGTAGAAACTCACCCGTTTACAACGGTGTTTGTACTTTTCCCCTAGGCCATTCCAGTTATTGGTTTCGAGTATCAGACGTGCGAAGATTTTGGTGGTTTCTCAACCAATCCTTAACTTCAAACTCCCATATCTCGCGAACGGATTGACGAACTCGAGAAATTCCTGTTGCATCTGAAAGCAGACACTCGCCCGTTTACAACGGTATGTGTATTTTTGCCCTAGGCGATAGGAGTTATTGGTTTCGAGTATAAGACTTGCGAAAGTTTTGATGGTTTCTCAACCATTCCATAACTTCAAACTGCCATATATCGCGAACGGAATAACGAACTCGAGAAATTCCTGCTGTACCTGAAAGTAGAAACTCACCCGATTACAATGGTGTGTGTACTTTTCCCCTAGGCCATTCCAGTTATTGGTTTCGAGTATCAGACCTGCGAA
This sequence comes from Ptiloglossa arizonensis, assembly GCF_051014685.1. NCBI lineage: Eukaryota > Metazoa > Arthropoda > Insecta > Hymenoptera > Colletidae > Ptiloglossa > Ptiloglossa arizonensis. The sequence continues at coordinate 221,971 of NW_027479016.1, forward strand.
AATTTTGATGGTTTCTCAACCATTCCTTAACTTCAAACTCCCATATCTCGCGAACGGATTGACGAACTCGAGAAATTCCTGTTGCATCTGAAAGTAGAAACTCGCCCGATTGCAACGGTATCTCTATTTTTCCCCTAGCCCATTGTAGTTTATGGTTTCGAGTATCAGACTTGCGAGAATTTTGATGGTTTCTCAACCATTCCTTAACTTCAAACTCCCATATCTCGCGAACGGATTGACGAACTCGAGAAATTCCTGTTGCGTCTGAAAGCAGAAACTCGCCCGCTTACAACGGTTTGTGTATTTTTGCCCTAGGGCATAGGAGTTATTGGTTTCGAGTATCAGACTTGCGAAAATTTTGATGGTTTCTCAACCATTCCATAACTTCAAACTCCTATATCTCGAGAACGGATTGGCGAACTCGAGAAATTCCTGTTGCATCTGAAAGTAGAAACTCGCCCGATTACAACGGCGTGTGTACTTTTCCCCTAGGCCATTCCAGTTATTGGTTTCGAGTATCAGACTTGCGAAAATTTTGATGGTTTCTCAACCATTCCTTAACTTCAAACTCCCATATCTCGCGAACGGATTGACGAACTCGAGAAATTCCTGTTGCATCTGAAAGTAGAAACTCGCCCGATTACAACGGCGTGTGTACTTTTCCCCTAGGCCATTCCAGTTATTGGTTTCGAGTATCAGACTTGCGAAAATTTTGATGGTTTCTCAACCATTCCTTAACTTCAGACTCCCATATCTCGCGAACGGATTGACGAACTAGAGAATTTCCTGCTGCACCTGAAAGTAGAAACTCACCCGATTACAACGGTGTTTGTACTTTTCCCCTAGGCCATTCCAGTTATTGGTTTCGAGTATCAGACGTGCGAAGATTTTGGTGGTTTCTCAACCAATCCTTAACTTCAAACTCGCATATCTCGCGAACGAATTGACGAACTCGAGAAATTCCTGTTGCATCTGGAAGTAGAAACTCGCCCGATTACAACGGTATGTGTATTTTTGCGCTAGGCCATTCCAGTTATTGGTTTCGAGTATCAGACTTTCGAGAATTTTGATGGTTCCTCAACCATTCCTTAATTTCAAACTCCCATATCTCGCGAACGGATCGACGAACTCGAGAAATTCCTGTTGCATCTGAAAGTAGAAACTCGCCCGATTACAACGGTATGTGTATTCTTGCGCTAGGCCATCCAGTTATTGGTTTCGAGTATCAGACTTGCGAAAATTTTGATGGTTTCTCAACCGTTCCTTAACTTCAAACTCCCATATCTCGCGAACGGATCGACGAACTCGAGAAATTCCTGTTGCATCTGAAAGTAGAAAGCCGCCCGATTACAACGGTATGTGTATTTTTCCCCTAGGCCTTTGTAGTTATTGGTTTCGAGTATCAGACTTGCGAAAATTTTGATGGTGTCTCAACCATTCCTTAACTTCAAACTCCCACATCTCGCGAACGGATTGACGAACTCGAGAAATTCCTGTTGCATCTGAAAGTAGAAACTCGACCGATTACAATGGTGTGTGTACTTTTCCCCTAGGCCATTCCAGTTATTGGTTTCGAGTATCAGACTTGCGAAAATTTTGATGGTTTCTTAACCATTCCTTAGCTTCAAACTCCCATATCTCGCGAACGGATTGACGAACTCGAGAAATTCCAGTTGCATCTGAAAGCAGAAACACGCCCGATTACAATGGTGGGTGTACTTTTCCCCTAGGCCATTCCAGTTATTGGTTTCGAGTACCAGACTTGCGAAAATTTTGATGGTTTCTTAACCATTCCTTAACTTCAAACTCCCATATCTCGCGGACGGATTGACAAACTCGAGAAATTCCAGTTGCATCTGAAAGCAGAAACTCGCCCGTTTACAACGGTATGTTTATTTTTGCCCTATGCCATAGGAGTTATTGGTTTCGAGTATCCGACTTGCGAAAATTTTGATGGTTTCTCAACCAATCCTTAACTTCAAGCTCCCATATCTCGCGAACGGATTGACGAACTCGAGAAATTCCTGTTGCATCTGAAAGCAGAAACTCGCCCGTTTACAACGGTATGTGTATTTTTGCCCTAGGCGATAGGAGTTATTGGTTTCGAGTATCAGACTTGCGAAAATTTTGATGGTTTCTCAACCAATCCTTAACTTCAACCTCCCATATCTCGCGAACGGATTGACGAAATCGAGAAATTCCTGTTGCATCTGAAAGCAGAAACTCGCCCGTTTACAACGGTATGTGTATTTTTGCCCTAGGCGATAGGAGTTATTGGTTTCGAGTATCAGACTTGGGAAAATTTTGATGGTTTCTCAACCAATCCTTATCTTCAACCTCCCATATCTCGCGAACGGATTGACGAACTCGAGAAATTCCTGTTGCATCTGAAAGCAGAAACTCGCCCGTTTGCAACGGTATGTGTATTTTTGCCCTAGGCGATAGGAGTTATTGGTTTCGAGTATCAGACTTGTGAAAGTTTTGATGGTTTCTCAACCATTCCATAACTTCAAACTGCCATATCTCGCGAACGGATTGACGAACTCGAGAAATTCCTGCTGCACCTGAAAGTAGAAACTCACCCGATTACAATGGTGTGTGTACTTTTCCCCTAGGCCTTTGTAGTTATTTGTTTCGAGTATCAGACTTGCGAAAATTTTAATGGTTTCTCAACCATTCCACAAAATTCAAACTGCCATATCTCGCGAACGGATTGACGAACTCGAGAAATTCCTACTGCACATGAAAGTAGAAACTCGCCCGATTACAACGGTATGTGTATTTTTGCCCTAGACCATAGTAGTTATTGGTTTCGAGTATCAGATTGCGAAAATTTTGATGGATTCTCAACCAATCCTTAACTTCAAGCTCCCATATCTCGCGAACGGATTGACGAACTCGAGAAATTCCTGTTGCATCTGAAAGCAGAAACTCGCCCGTTTACAACGGTATGTGTATTTTTGCCCTAGGCGATAGGTGTTATTGGTTTCGAGTATCAGACTTGTGAAAGTTTTGATGGTTTCTCAACCATTCCATAACTTCAAACTGCCATATCTCGCGAACGGATTGACGAACTCGAGAAATTCCTGCTGCACCTGAAAGTAGAAACTCACCCGATTACAATGGTGTGTGTACTTTTCCCCTAGGCCTTTGTAGTTATTTGTTTCGAGTATCAGACTTACGAAAATTTTAATGGTTTCTCAACCATTCCATAACTTCAAACTGCCATATCTCGCGAACGGATTGACGAACTCGAGAAATTCCTGCTGCACCTGAAAGTAGAAACTCACCCGATTACAATTGTGTGTGTACTTTTCCCCTAGGCCATTCCAGTTATTGGTTTCGAGTATCAGACTTGCGAAAATTTTAATGGTCTCTCAACCATTCCTTAACTTCAAACAGCCATATCTCGCGATCCGATTGACGAACACGAGAAATTCCTGTTGCATCTGAAAGCAGAAACTCGCCCGTTTGCAACGGTATGTGTATTTTTGCCCCAGGCCATAGGAGTTAATGGTTTCGAGTATCAGACTTGCGAAAATTTTAATGGTCTCTCAACCATTCCTTAACTTCAAACTCCCATATCTCGCGAACTGATTGACGAACTCGAGAAATTCCTGTTGTATCTGAAAGCAGAAACTCGCCCGTTTACAACGGTATGTGTATTTTTGCCCTAGGCGATAGGAGTTATTGGTTTCGAGTATCAGACTTGCGAAAGTTTTGATGGTTTCTCAACCATTCCATAACTTCAAACTGCCATATATCACGAACGGATTGACGAACTCGAGAAACTCCTGCTACACCTGAAAGTAGAAACTCACCCGATTACAACGGTGTTTGTACTTTTCCCCTAGGCCATTCCAGTTATTGGTTTCGAGTATCAGACGTGCGAAGAATTTGGTGGTTTCTCAACCAATCCTTAACTTCAAACTCCCATATCTCGCGAACGGATTGACGAACTCGAGAAATTCCTGTTGCATCTGAAAGCAGACACTCGCCCGTTTACAACGGTATGTGTATTTTTGCCCTAGGCGATAGGAGTTATTGGTTTCGAGTATCAGACTTGCGAAAGTTTTGATGGTTTCTCAACCATTCCATAACTTCAAACTGCCATATATCGCGAACGGAATGACGAACTCCAGAAATTCCTGTTGCATCTGAAAGTAGAAACTCGCCCGATTACAACGGCGTGTGTACTTTTCCCCTAGGCCATTCCAGTTATTGGTTTCGAGTATCAGACTTGCGAAAATTTTGATGGTTTCTCAACCATTCCTTAACTTCAAACTCCCATATCTCGCGAACGGATTGACGAACTCGAGAAATTCCTGTTGCATCTGAAAGCAGAAACTCGCCCGCTTACAACGGTTTGTGTATTTTTGCCCTAGGGCATAGGAGTTATTGGTTTCGAGTATCAGACTTGCGAAAATTTTGATGGTTTCTCAACCATTCCATAACTTCAAACTCCTATATCTCGAGAACGGATTGGCGAACTCGAGAAATTCCTGCTGCACCTGAAAGTAGAGACTCACCCGATTACAATGGTGTGTGTACTTTTCCCCTAGGCCATTCCTGTTACTGGTTTCGAGTATCAGACCTGCGGAAATTTTGATGGTTTCTCAACCATTCCTTAACTTCAAACTCCCATATCTCGCGAACGGATTGACGAACTCCAGAAATTCCTGTTGCATCTGAAAGTAGAAACTCGCCCGATTACAACGGCGTGTGTACTTTTCCCCTAGGCCATTCCAGTTATTGGTTTCGAGTATCAGACTTGCGAAAATTTTGATGGTTTCTCAACCATTCCTTAACTTCAGACTCCCATATCTCGCGAACGGATTGACGAACTAGAGAATTTCCTGCTGCATCTGAGAGCAGAAACTCGCCCGATTACAACGGTATGTGTATTTTTGCCCTAGACCATAGTAGTTATTGGTTTCGAGTATCAGATTGCGAA